>NC_058411.1:41282783-41497592 GCF_002201575.2 Neomonachus schauinslandi | reverse complement strand
TTGCACCCAAAACCATAAGATACCTAGGAATAAATCTAACCAAAGAGACAAAGGATCTGTACTCAGAAAACTATAAAATACTCATGAAAGAAATTGAGGAAGACACAAAGAAATGGAAAAACGTTCCATGCTCATGGATTGGAAGAACAAATATTGTGAAGATGTCAATGCTACCTAGAGCAAGCTACACATTCAATGCAATCCCCATCAAAATACCATCCACTTTTTTCAAAGAAATGGAACAAATCATCCTAAAATTTGTATGGAACCAGAAAAGACCCCGCATAGCCAGAGGAATGTTGAAAAAGAAAAGCAAAGCCGGCGGCATCACAATTCCGGACTTCCAGCTCTATTACAAAGCTGTCATCATCAAGACAGCATGGTACTGGCACAAAAACAGACACATAGATCAATGGAACAGAATAGAGAGCCCAGAAATGGACCCTCAACTCTATGGTCAACTCATCTTTGACAAAGCAGGAAAGAATGTCCAATGGAACAAAGACAGTCTCTTCAACAAATGGTGTTGGGAAAATTGGATAGCCACATGCAGAAGAATGAAACTGGACCATTTCCTTACACCACACACAAAAATAGACTCCAAATGGTTGAAAGACCTCAATGTGAGACAGGAGTCCATCAGAATCCTAAAGGAGAACACAGGCAGCAACCTCTTTGACCTCAGCCGAAGCAACTTCTTCCTAGAAACATCGCCAAAGGCAAGGGAAGCAAGGGCAAAAATGAACTATTGGGACTTCATCAAGATAAAAAGCTTTTGCAAAGCAAAGGAAACAGTCAACAAAACCAAAAGACAACCGACAGAATGGGAAAAGATATTTGCAAATGACATATCAGATAAAGGGCTAGTATCCAACATCTATAAAGAACTCATCAAACTCAACACCCAAAGAACAAATAATCCAATCAAGAAATGGGCAGAAGACATGAACAGACATTTTTCCAAAGAAGACATCCAAATGGCCAACAGACACATGAAAAAGTGCTCAATATCGCTCGGCATCAGGGAAATCCAAATCAAAACCTCAATGAGATACCACCTCACACCAGTCAGAATGGCTAAAATTAACAAGTCAGGAAATGACAGATGTTGGCGGGGATGCGGAGAAAGGGGAACCCTCCTACACTGTTGGTGGGAATGCAAGCTGGTGCAGCCACTCTGGAAAACGGTATGGAGGTTCCTCAAAAAGTTGAAAATAGAGCTACCATATGATCCAGCAATTGCACTACTGGGTATTTACCCCAAAGATACAAAGGTAGGGATCCGAAGGGGTACGTGCACCCCGATGTTTATAGCAGCAATGTCCACAATAGCCAAACTGTGGAAAGAGCCTAGATGTCCATCAACAGATGAATGGATAAAGAAGAGGTGGTATATATATACAATGGAATATTATGCAGCCATCAAAAGGAATGAGATCTTGCCATTTGCAACGACGTAGATGGAACTGGAGGGTATTATGTTGAGTGAAATAAGTCAAACAGAGAAAGACATGTATCATATGATCTCACTGATATGAGGAATTCTTAATCTCAGGAAACAAACTGAGGGTTGCTGGAGTGGGGGGTGGGGTGGGAAGGATGGGGTGACTGGGTGATAGACACTGGGGAGGGTATGTGCTCTGGTAAGTGCTGTGAATTGTGCAAGACTGTTGAATCTCAGATCTGTACCTCTGAAACAAATAATGCAATATATGTTAAGAAAAAAAAAAAAGAAGAAGAAGGTAGCGGGAGGGGAAGAATGAAGCGGGGGAAATCGGAGGGGTAGACGAACCATGAGAGACGATGGACTCTGAAAAACAAACAGGGTTCTAGAGGGGAGGGGGGTGGGAGGATGGGTTAGTCTGGTGGTGGGTATTGAGGAGGGCACATTCTGCATGGAGCACTGGGTGTTATGCACAAACAATGAATCATGGAACACTTCATCTAAAACTAATGATGTAATTTATGGGGATTAACATAAGAATAAAAAAAATGAATTTAAATTAAAAAAAAAATTTTCAGGGAAATAAAAGATGATACTGCATCCGTGAAACAGGAGATTCTATTACAGAGGAATATTCAGAAAAATGTAAAAGAAAAAAGTTCTTGGAAATTAAAAGTATGATAACAGAAATGAGAAATTCAATAAATGGATTAGAAGGGAAATTGAGAAACTCTCCCAGAACTCAGATTAAAATACGAACAGAAAATACAGGAGTAGGCTTAAGAGAAATACAGGAGATCCAATACCTGAATAATAGGATGACAGGGAAGATGAGGTAGAAATCACCAACAGAAACATTCATAGAAATTTCCCAAAATTAAATGAAGAACATGAATTTCCACATTGAAAATGTCCAGGGGTGCCTGGGTGGCTCAGTTGGTTAAGCATCTGCCTTCGGCTCAGGTCGTGATCCCAGTGTCCTGGGATCGAGTCCCATGTTGGGCTCCCTGCTCAGTGGGGAGTCTGCTTCTCCCTCTCCCTCTCCCCCTCCCCACCACTTGTGTGCTCTCTCTCTCTCTCTCTCTGAATTAAATAAATAAAATCTTAAAAAAAAAAAGAAAATGTCCAGTAAATTAATAAAAAATAGACTTATAATAGGCTCCTAAATATGAGACTTCAGAACTCAGAATACAATTAGAAGATTCACAGTGTTTCCAAAGAAAGAAAACAGATTAAATATAAACAATCAAGATTTCTTCCAGAGAAGCAGATAAGACTTCTCTAGAGACCACAAGAAGCTAGAAGAAAATGGAATATTTCCTACAAAATTCTGAGGGAAAATAATTTCCATTCTGTCATTCTAAGCTCAGTCAAAATATCACTTAAATGAGGGGCGCCTGGGTGGCTCAGTTAAGCATCTGCCTTCAGCTCAGGTCATGATCTCAGGGTCCTGGGATGGAGCCCCAAGTCAGGCTCCCTGCTCAGTGGGGAGCTCTGCTTCTCCCTCTCCCTCTGCCCCTCCCCCTCACTTGTGTTCTCTCTCTCTCAAATAAATAAATAAATAAATAAATAAATAAATAAATAAAGTCACTTAAATGAGACATTTTCAGAGATTCAAGTTTCCCAAAATTTGTTTTTTATGTATCCTTTTTCATGTAACTACTGGAGGAGACTCCCCCCAAAAGGTAGGGTAGACAATTTCAAAAACTTGGAGTCCAATAGAGTTGGGATCCCACACATTCAAGAGGCAAATAGAGTCCTCAGAATAAAAGCAATCAGATGCCAGTGCCCTCTAGGTTATGTCAGAATCCCAGTTCTAACCTGTGCTTCACACACTCAGGCACATCCACCATGTTAACCATTAGCGTAATACAAAACATAAGACTTCTTCAAACCCAATTTGCATTACGATCACTAATATCCAGAAGGATGAAAAAGTTGGGGTGTGGGTGTGGGATGGGAGCATTTTTCACATATTATTTGTGATTTTTCTTTAAAAAAAGTCGGTTTTACTGTCTAATTTAAAACATGCTGTTTATTAAAGGAAGGATTAGTCCTTGTGTCACATTTTCCTGTTTTCCCACTCCCAACTTCCCCCAAACCTACCAAGACCTATGTAACAGAAGTAGGATCTTAAATACCGTTTGTTTTTTTTTAAATAATGTTTTAATTTTAGAATACTTTTAACTTACGGAAAAGTTGCAAAAATAGTAGAGAGTTCTCTGATAACACCTCATTCAGTGTCCCCTGTTGTTAACATCATATAGTGATTCATTTGTCATGACCAGGGAATCAACATCAGTACTTTACTATTAAGTAAACTCCATAGTTATTGTTTCATTAATTTTTCCCTGCTCTGGGATCATATTCCAGGATATCACATTACATACATGTCTCTTTAGCCTCCTCTGCTCTGTGACAATTTCTCAGACTTTTCTTGTTTTTGATGACTTTGTCTAATTTGAAGAGAGTTAATAAAATATTTTGTAGAATGTCCCTAAATATGGGTTTCTGATGTTTATTATCATGGTTAGACTGGGGATTATGGGTATTTGGGAGGAAGACCAGGGAGGTGAAGCGTCATTTTTTGTCACATCGTATGTGGGATACATGCCATCAGTGTGACATGACTGATGACATTAACCATGATGAACTGGCCCAGATAGCATTTGCCACATTTATCCATGTAAAGCTATTATTTCTCCTTCCCATACTCTATTCTTCAGAAGCAAATCACTAAGCTTAGCCCACATGCAAAGGGGTGAAGAATGAAGATGGGTGGTGAGTATCTATATAAATCATTTGGAAATACTCCCCTCTCCCTTTTTTATTTGTGTTTGTTCAATTGTGTATTTATTCTATACTTTGGATTATAATCTAATACTGCCTTATTTATTTTGCTGCCTAAATTTTTCCAGGTTTGTCCATTGGTAGCTCTTCTAGGTTGGCTCCTGTTTCCCTTGGTTATGCCTCATTTCCTGTTTGTGTTTTGAGTACTTCCCTACTCTCTGGCATTACAGGATTCCCTGAATTCATCTTGAATATTTCTCCGTCAGCCCTATAATCAGCCATTTCCCCAAGGAGCCGGTTCCTTTTATTAGAGAATATCATATACCCCTAATTTAATGCTGTGATTCTTTTTCTTTTAGGACTTCACCCCTCCGTCAACTTAAGAGCTATTGGGAATATCAGGGAAAGAGAAAGATTTTGATAAGTTTCTTCAGGATTAATGTAGACTTTATTTTAACACCTTACTCTAGCTTCTCACAAGACAGAGACTATATTAGTTGTCTCTTATCCTAGAAGAACAGTATTAGAAATTGGAATTTTCAGTCTTAACCTTATACCCTTAGAAATATTATTTGACTAACATTTTACAATCCATCTGAAGAATGCTTAACAGATATTCTAAGAATTAGATTCAGTGATATTAAGTATTTTAAGAGCAGGAACCCCATAAATACATATGATAGTTAACTTCTTAGTCTTTGCATTTTTATTAGGAATATCTAACAGATTTTATAAATCCCATACTCTGAGTCATTCAGTGAGTGCATAACTAGTGTCATTTTTCTTTACTTAAGAAAAAAAAAAATGTTTTCACTAGACACATAAAATGAATAACCAATACTAGAATTAAAAAATTACTTTAGAAAGAGACAGTTAAATTAATCTGAAATCTATACTATATAAATGTGAATTCAAAGTTAATTGTATTCTTTTTCCAAAAAGCTACATTTGCACTTACAGATACAAGGCTCAACTCAACTGTCTGTGTCAAATGACTTAATCTGGTCATTAGACTTATGGGGAGGTTTAAGCATTTTAGTGAAAGGGGACAAATACAATACTTTTGTTTAAATTAAGTTTTGCAATTCAAAGGATTTGTTCATTTGGGCCTTCAAGTTCCTTCTTTCAACATGAGAGAGTCTCAAAGGTAGAATCTTTGCTTGAAAGGCTTTTGCTTTTGAATCTAACTTTTACTTTGAAACTAACCAAAAAGAAACTAAGTGTATCAGAAGCGTACCTAATCTCCTAGAAGTCAGCATTGCATCCAGTGTATTAAAATTAAAACCTTTTTTTTTTTTTCTCCTCCTTAAATAGGCATCTGGTAATAAAAGGCCAGTCAGCTGGGTTAGGATAAAACAAGCAATGTTTTTTCTTCACTAGTTCATTTGGAAAAGTCGCTTTCCTAATTGAGAAAAATTTAATGAATTTTACTTGTATTAAAATAAAGGTGATTGGCAACAATGTACTCATTTGAGAAAGTCATTACATTTATGTATTGTGTTTTGATGTAAATACTTTTGCCAAATGTATTAGCAAGGAATATAATATTATGGTTCATGGTTCTTGTAGTATCTGAAAAGAGTAATTGTATAACTAATCAATGAAAACAAAGTAAATGTTCCTCTTGGGTTTGTACAATAAAAATGGAATTAAAATTACTCAGGCTCAAAAATGCAAATATAATGCATCTCTACCAGTAGAAAAAATAAAATTCTAAAGGCAGAACTTGTATAGTAAGGCCAGTATTTCAATTCCTCTTAAAGTCTTCATTTGATTCCAGAACTGATCACTTCAAAATTCATTTGCATGCATTTTTATAAAGTGATCAAATATTTCACTGTTTTTAAAACAAAATTATCATTCATTCTCCTGAACAGGCTCACTGATATTCAGAACACATTCGGGGGGGAAAATTAATGCTAATCAGTATAGCGGCAGCAACCAAAATAGCACTGTAATGTATTAGACAGTAACATAAGATTAAATTCACATTAAACTCAAGAGCAAATAACCCACATCAATTTAAACAGATTAAATCCTGGGAAAGGGCAAAGGTTAGAAATCATCTGAAGGATAACCATATTGTATTGAGAACAATAGGCCTTATATTAGACAACAGCACCCCCTACTGGAAGCTTGAGGCTGCCTGGACAGGCATTCTTGGAGGCTGCTGAGGGCAGGGGGAAAGGAATCTGTGAGGATGCTCAGACCTCCACCTGGCAGGTGGGGCTGCCATGGAATTCAAGGGCATCATCAGTCCCAGAATCATTTCTTCTCTATTGTGTAATCACAAACCTTAGGCATATCACCTTAAATTTTTATTATTTCTCAACTACAGGTGAGCAAGAAATGGATTCTGAAGATTTTATTAGTAAACATTTAGAGTGCCTCTCTTTTTAAAGAAAGGTCAAATTCTGTGATAAATACTTGATATGAAAAAGCAATATCTGTTCATGCAATGATTTTAATTAGGCTTCCTTGGAATTTCCCCACAGTGCTCAAAATTATTCCTGTCCTTAGTAGAGAATGTTTCTTAGGGTGCTTTGACCTAATACTCCAACAAGCATGCATGGTGGCTATATTTAATACATCTGTATATGAATACATATATACACACAGCATATATATATATATATATACACACTGTGAAATCTGTGGTTCAGAATGGACCCTAGAGAAACCTTGGTAAGATGGCAAAGCTTCAGCATCAGTTTGCCCCTTAGGGTTCGGTTTTATGGCTTTTTTTTTTTTTTTTCTGTTATTCTTTGGGTAAGTAAACATCTTTAATGATCACAAAAAATATGAAAACTCTTGAGAAATAATAAAAGCAATCATTTAACAAGCAGACTAGCCATCTATAAGACATCCTCTTTTTAAAATTAATGTACAATATACAAGTCTTTTGAATTCAACAATTCAAATAAATCAAATATTTAAACTGGGTTATGTTATATAACTAAAGGACACCTCAGTCAAGCTGACTTGTTAAACATGTTTAAATGCCATAAGCAATAAGTACAGTAATCAGAGACATAAACTGAAGACAAATCAGGAGACATCATTTTAACAGATGGGGGTGGATACATAGAGTGACTAGGGGAGAAAAGGAAGTAGGAGCAGGCACTAAAAGCAGGTTTGGCTTGAAGAGAAGCCAAAACTATTATGAAAAATGATCATGGAAACAGCTCTCAGCTTTGCATTTTATTTTCTGAACACCCACCCCACCACCTCCAGCACCAAATGCTTTAGTTTCGTGACTAACCTGTGGATGGTTTTTATAAAAAACCTACCAGGGAGGTGTATTACCCAACCAAATGGATCCTAGCTCAGAGACCTTGTTCATGTTCCCAGCCAGATGAGAGGAGAAAGTGACTTTTCCTTCCCCGGAGTTTTTGAAGTGTGTGGAGGAGCACAGGGCCAGCTGAACTGGAAGGTGCTCTGTTTAACCCTCCTGCCTAAAATATGGAGTAAAATCACTTCAGAAAGGAGTTAAATGTCCATTGGGAGTTGTCTGCAAGGTGGGAGTGTTCATTTCCTGAGGCTAGAACCACTCAACACATTCCTCAAAGAAACAAGATCAAAAGTATTTGAAATTACAGGTGCCTGTAGGAAGCAGCTTAGTAGTGGGGGAAAAAATCAGGACAGAGGAGACCAGGATCCTAACCCAGCCTGGCTCTGCTGTGTGCCCTTGAGTGTCATGTAACCTCTCTGTGCCTTACTTTCTTCATCTGTAAAAATGAACACATCTGTTTTCCAGCTTTGATAGCAAAAGAAATTTTCATGAGGATATAGTATCCAAACAAAACTTGATCTAGCAGTGCCTCATAGAATCATCATTGTTCAAGAAGAGAATGGGTTCACAGAATCAAAAAACTAAAGTTAATGGCACATCTTCCCTGGATTCACCCATTCATTTATTTATTCTTCAGTAGGTGTTTATTAAGGGTCTACTATGTGTCAGACTGCAAACCGGGGAATGGAATACAAATTTGAACAAGACCCAATCTCTTTCCTCAAGGAACTTACAGCTTAGGAGGGAAAAAAGACAAATAGATGTGTTTTCACAGCATAGGGCAGTGAGTCGTCTGCTAGCATAAACCATGGTGCTGTGTGAGGGCATGTCTGGAGGAGCCCAGCCAGGCGGGCACAGGTGAAAACTATCACCAAAGAATGCGTGGAGCAGCAACACCCAATTCCCACCTTAAACCATAAACAGAAGTTAGCCATTAAAGAAAAGGGGGGTGGTGTTTTAAGCAAAGTGAGCAGCCTAGAGCAGGGAGAGAACACAATTTAGGCAACTGCAGGCTGCTCAGTGTGGCTGGGGGACAGGGGTGTGTGTCCAGAGAAGGGGCTGCAGTGGGAGCAGGAGCGTGCCCTAAAGTGCTGAAGGAAGAAGCTCATTCTACCCAGGGTGAGGGTGAGCGTGGGAACAGAATGGAACAGATTGGAGGTTTTTAAGGCTGGTGGCAAGAAGACCAGTTAAGAGCTTGTGATAAAGAATTGTACCAAGGCCACAGCAGTGGAAATAGAAGAAATTTGCAAATGTTTATAAAGGAGAATTAACAGAGTTTAGTGACTAATTGTGTTTGAGGGTGAGAGAGAGGGAGATGTTGAGGATGACTTCCAGACTTCTGGCTTGGATGGCTGGGGCACTGGCAGCAATGCAGGATGATCAGTTTGGGCTGGGGGAAACGAGCAATTCCGTCTGGGCCGTTGGTTGATGAGACATTCGGATAGAGATGTCTATAAAGATTCTAGAGGATAAAGGAGAGATTACAGCCAGAGATACCGATTTGGGAGTCATATGGAGCATTGTCCAGGATAGTGTATTCTCACAGTTCATTGCCTGGAGAGGAACTGTCTTCTTCCTTCTACCACCCACTTGCCCAAGTACTGGAAAATCTTGTGGAAGGATTCTGATTGGTTTGGATAGTATACCCAATGGCCAAGAGGGTAGTTTGCCTTGATTGGCAGCCTCGACTGGGACATTTTACTTGGAAGGATTATTTCCCAAAGGGTAGAAGAGTGCTGTGCAAAGCAACGAATGTTACAACGAATGTTCCCCAGTCCACTTCTTTTTTCTCATTAACCATTTATAAATATTTGTCAAGCAAATGATATTTTCAACATACATCCATAACCTTTAAATTTTTATTCTGTAAGCATTTTAATAAATAGACTGAAACCTTTCAATTCTCTCTGCCAAAATGCCCAACCAACAGGGACCACTAAAGAATATGGTGATGAAGAAGTTACCCAGTTACCACAGGAATTAAACTAGTCCTATCTATATAAAATGAACATGAACAGCCATCTAAGGAAGTAAACCAAAGCAGTGTCTGTAAATACGTGACTTACATCCCCACAATTAGGAACCCCCACAGTTCCAATCAAGGTGATCTGGAATTGTGTTTAGAAAAGGGTAGTGAATTATATGGTACCAGAACTGGAGATAGAGTGTATGAACCGTTTAGGAAAGAGAGTGACCTCTCTGAATAACAAGGCTCCATATACACTAACATTTTACCTGATTCTGTGTGTTAGTGACCTCTGAGTTTCTTGTTAGTAGTTGTTTGACTATAAGAAGAGAATGTACTAGTTTTGCAGATGAAAATGCACCATCTTTCTTGCAGTTATATTTCTCATAGAAAATTAGAAATTTTGTATTAATTTGGCCATCTCTGTTCTGAGTTTAGTTATGTGAGTTGGCATCTCCAAATACTGACTGCATAGGTTGATGTAGGTTGTACAAAACTCAGCTTTGAAAGCCATAGGAAAGTAAAGGCCATCTTGTGGGACCCTCTGGCAGAAGGCTTGCTAACCCTCCAGCCATCCACTTGGACAGGACCCCAGCAGGATACCTTCTATGATAGTTGAAAGGAACCCCAGTTGATAAGTCAACAGATAATTTTAGACCACACTAAATCAATGTGTGGTGATTAATGAAAACAGGAATTCCTATCTGTTCAATGGCTAAAATGTGTCAAGAATAGCTCTAGGTACTTTACTGAGATGCAAAAAAAGTATGTAAAATGTCTTCCTTGAAATCTTGTATGTAACAGTGTGTACAGTCTTATTTGTAATCAGACTGAATGTTTGTCTTTCCAAAATTCAAATGTTGAAGCCCTAATCCACACACAGTATAATGGTACTTGGAAATGGGGGCTTTGGGAGATGATTAGGTCATTAGGATGCAGCCCTTATGAGAGGGGAGAAGGCTCCCACCAGACACCGTGTCTGCCGACATTTTGACCTTGGACTTTCCAACCTCCGGAATGGTGAGAAATAATAAATATTTGTTGTTTAAGCTATCCTGTCTATGGTAATTTGTTATAGCAGCCCAAGCTGACTAAGACAGTGAAGAACTGGAATTAACTTAAACATTCAACAGCCAATAATAAAACGTGATCCCAATTGGCAAAAGCATATAAATGAAAAGACTGAAGAACTAGACATGGAAACATTAACAGACAAGTTCAGGTGTCTTTTATTATAATCTGCTTTGTTCTTTTATGTATTTAATTTTTTTCTATGGTGAACATATATTTTATAAGTGAGAAGCTTTAATTCACTATTAATTCCTAAGAAGAAACTTCAATATTATTGTATAAGTCTACAGTCTTCTTTAGGTTTTATTATTTCAAAAGAATGTAGGAGTTCTTATATTGAATTTTTAGAGGAAATACAGTTAGACTGTCTCTTGGTTTACCAAAGACTTTGTCACTCTGCTTGCACATATTTGGTCCTTCATTCAAAACAAAACCAATAGAGCAGCATCAGCCCAATTTTGCCTCATTGCCATAGCAACAAAATAGTGACAAAAGCACACAGCCCCCTCCCTCCCTCTCACATATGTGCCCTCTTATTGTTTCTCACCTACTTTCATTCATTGCCATTGTCTTCCATCCTTTTTTTTTCCACCTTTTTTCATATGTTGACTCCTTCCTCCCAAAAAAAAGTTCATGTGTGGCAAAAAAAAAAAAAAAAGTGCATGTGGCTAATCAAAATGACCTAAATTTTAAATGCCAACCTCTTTTCTCTGTTTTATACTCTTCAGGGATCCTCCTCATTTACTCTAAGTAAGGAACAGTTATATTTTTCCTGGGAAGCTTGTCTAATCCTGATTTCTGAATGCAAGTAATTTCGGTATTCAGAACTTAATTCAAATGAACTCTTTTTTTTTTTTTTTAAGATTTTATTTATTTGAGAGAGAGAGACAGACATAGCGAGAGAGAGCAGGAGCAGGGAGGAGAAGGAGAAGCAGGCTCCCCGCTGAGCAGAGAGCTCGATGCGGGACTTGATCCCAGGACCCTGGGATCATGACCTGAGTCGAAGGCAGATGCTTAACCGACTGAGCCACCCAGGCGCCCCTCAAATGGACTCAAATAGAAGGAGAGAATGCATAACGGGGGACCTGCTGGCAGTAACTTGGTTTGATTAGACTTTATTCCTCTCCCCTCCTCTTACCCCCTCCACACAAATTCATGATAAATCCATTATTTATTTTGGGAACTGTGAAGAGATGAAACTGTAACAAGAACCACCACAGATATTTCAATTGCACTTAAAATCAGAGATGTGGACATTGTTGTATTCCATACAGAAGGGTGTGCAGGTGACCTTGCCTACCACATCCATTCTGAGCCCCTCCTTTTCCTATGCTCCTTTGTCCCTCTTATGAGTTCTGACTTCTCTCAGGTATCCACTGTCTTTCTGGAAGGCATGTCTGTCAGGAGAGCATAACCCCAGCCCCAAATCTAGATGGTGAGTCTTGATTGATAGAAGCTAATTGTGATGGTACCATTCCTTCGCCAGGATTGGTCCAGGCATGGGCATGCAATGCTTCTCTGGCTAATGAGACATAAGGGAAAAAAGAAAAGACAAGGGGAAGTCTGCTGGTGTCTTCTGATGAAGGTGGCTGAAAGGTACCAGAATGTGGCAGGGACTGCTTCTTGTTGCTCACTGTACATGCTTCAGTTAGTCTATAGTGGTAGAAAGTCTACCTGGGCACATGGACATCCAGATTAAAGAATACATTCCTGACCATCTTTTGCAGCCCATTGTGGCCTAATAAGTTCTGACCAATAGGTAAAGGCAGAAGTGTGATGTGGCAACTCCTGAGAATCTTTCTTATTAGACAACTGACATGTGCCCTTTACCTGCTCTTTCTTATTTCCTTTATTCTGCTAGGTGAGAGGTGGATGTGAGAGCTGGAGGTAAAATAACCACTCGGGACGGTGGATGACCTTGGGAATGGAGACCATGTATGGAAGAACAAAAAAAGAAGCCACACCTGAGCCACCGTTATTCTGGATTTTCTGTCATTTACAGTCAAATCAAATACTAATTCAAAGAAAAGGATGGCCTATTTTCAGCCTCTAGATGTTGTTGTGTCTAGACGTGATGTCTGGAACTGCTGCAGCCATTGTGCAACCCTGAACGAACTATGCCTGAAGCCAAAGGCAAACGTACGAATGGCAGGTGATAAGATGGAGCTGTAGAATGAATGGATAAAGAAGATGTGGTGTATATATATATATAATGGAATATTATGCAGCCATCAAAAAAAACAAAAAACAAAAACGAAATCTTGCCATTTGCAACAATGTGGATGGAACTGGAGGGTATTATGCTGAGCGAAATAAGTCAATCAGAGAAAGACATGTATCATATGATCTCACTGATATGAGGAATTCATAATCTCAGGAAACAAACTGAGGGTTGCTGGAGTGGTGGGGGGTGGGAGGGATGGGGTGACTAGGTGATAGACATTGGGGAGGGTATGTGCTCTGGTAAGCGCTGTGAATTGTGTAAGACTGATGAATCACAGACCTGTACCCCTGAAACAAATAATACATTATATGTTAAAAAAAAAAAGAAGAAGAAGAAGATAGTAGGAAGGAAAAAATGAAGAGGGGGGGGAATCGGAGGGGGAGACGAACCACGAGAGATTATGGACTCTGAGAAACAAACTGAGAGTTCTGGGGTGGGGAGGATGGGTTAGCCTGGTGATGGGTATTAAAGAGGGTACGTTCTGAATGGAGCACTGGGTGTTATACGCAAACAATGAATCATGGAACACCACATCAAAAACTAATGATGTAATGAATGGTGACTAACATAACATAATAAAATAAAATTTAAAAAAAAGATAGAGCTGTAGTCAACTAACCCTCCCATCTTCCCGTGGATTTTATATTATGTGAGAAAATATTTTTGTTACTGTTTAAGTCACCGAGTTGGTGATTTCTGTTTCTTGAAGCTGAAAGCAATCTAGCTGGTACTAGAAACTGGTGGCAGTTTTTCCGCTGGGATTTTTGTGGGGGGGTTGGCCTTTTGTTTTTTGTTTGTTTGTTTTTGTTTTTGTCTTTTTTTGCCTCTTAATCTCTTAGCTTTTACTGGAGGGGGTTTCAAATCAGTGAAATGCTCACTTTCTGACCAGAGGACTGGGAAGAGGAATCCCTGTAAGCTGAAGAGCAGAGGAGGAGTCTCGTTTTTCTATTTTCTATTTCCTCTCCCAGCCCTAACCTGAGGCCAGTCGTAGATCTGCACTGTCATTGCAGGAAAGGGGCTCCTGTTATGTAAAGGGTGTGGAGGAAGCCCTGTTATTTTTCTTCCTTTTTTTTTTTTCTCACTACTTCACCCTGATGGGGGGGTCAGTGTGTACACCTGTGATCTCCTTTAGCACAGGAGGCTAAAACTCTTAAAGAAAACCATCCTTATACCCAGAGGAGCCTGAGAAAAAGACCCACGGGAACTAAAGAGTATGAAGAAAACCTCAGAGAGGAGAGATCTGAAGGATGAACCCAATTCTGTGAGTGAGCTGACCCAAGTCGTAGGCTCTCCTCCAAACATAGTGAAGGCTTTGAGAACCGAACTGATATTGGAACCACTGTCCACAGAAGGTGAGATCAAACTTGTGATCTAAAACTATGCAGGCTGATAACCTGCTGAAAAAATAAAATCAACATTCTCTCGACATTTTAAAAGGACCCAGAGAATCACAATGTAGTATTTTAAATGTCTAGGATACAATCCCAAATTACTTGACTTACAAAGAACCTTGAACTCTGACCAACTCTCAAGAGAAAGACAATCAGCTAATGCATCTCCAAAATCATCCAGATGTTGGAATTATAATACAAAGACTTTAAAGCAACTTTTATAATGAATCTCTATGAGATAAAGGTAAGTATTACTGAAATCATGAATGGAAAGAAATGTTTTCAGCAGAGAAATAGAAAGCATAAAAAAAGTACCAAATGGAAATCTTGGAACTGAAAATTATAATATCTGAAATAAAAAAATTAACTGGATGAGCTCTGTAGCAGAATAGAGATGGCAGAGTAGGGAGTCAATATACCTGAAGGTGGATCAATATAAAGGATCCACTTGGAAGAGCAAAAACAAAACAAAACAAAATAGAGCTTCGGGAACCTGAGAGACATATTGTCTAACAATCCTGTTATTGGAGTCCTTGAAGAAAAGGAGAAAGTGATTGGTGCAGAAAAAGTATTTGAAAATATAATGGCTGAAAACTTCCCAAAGTTGGTGAAAGACCTAGATTTACAGATTTCAATGAATGCAAACAGGATAAATTTCAAGAAAACCATGCCCAGACATAATCAAACTGCTGAAAACCAGAAGGTAAAAAGGCCGTGAGGGGAAAGGAGTTTCAACACCTGACAGTTGATGGCGAAATAGAAAGATGGAAACAAGGCATTCACTGACTAATTCTGTGGTCTTACAAGGTCACTCCCATCCTCCATATTGCATGAAATTCAGTACAAACTGTAAAACTCCCTGATGCTTTATGGCATATGCCTGCTTCTGGGAAATTGGACCAGAGTCCTACCTCAGCTTCAGGGAGGGGGAGACAGAGACTGTCCTGTGCCTTGTCACTTCTGGTCACACTCTCTTTTATTTAATCTTGCTGCTACCTGCTGTTCATTCTCTCCCCTTTGTCTAGTGGGGAGTGAGCAACATTTTCTGCAGGATAGCTTCCTCAGAAAAAAATTAAAATCTGAAAGTATATTAAACCATTATGTTTTAGATAAAAAATATAATATCTAAAACCAAGCTTAAGTATTTTGAAACGTTTTTCCCCTTTCACTAAACTGTTTCTTTTTTTCTGCTTTTTCTTTCTATCTTTTCATTGTGCTTGAAACTACATAACAGGTGCACATGGGAACACTGATTATACCTTTCTTTAAACAAATTTTGTTGTTACATTGTGTTAACATCTTTTTCTTTTTTGCCTCTTCTTGATTTACCTTTTAGTTAGCCTTCAAGACAGTATGGCGCTAACTTTTAGGCTACTTGCAGATATAGATCCATCATTAGGCCCCTTAAAATTAAATTAAATTAGAGGGGCTCTAAACCAGTAAGATGCTGGTGGGATGCTTCTCTCCTTCCTAGTGGAGTGGATTTTCTGATAATCATAGCTCAGGAGAGTTGCTCCTTTTCAAGTGACAGCCTCTGGGTACTTCTCTTTAGTCAGTTCCAAGTAATGCTTGAGAGAACACTAAGACAGAATAAAATTTTAATTATTTTCCAGGTTTTAAAGTGTATACAATGATTGATTTTTCTAAGTGTGGTGTTTATGTTGTTTTAGAAACAGTCCTTTTATCTATTACTAAGGAAATTCAGACAATTCTGACATTTAAACAATTCATTCTTCTTTCACATTTTATTACTTGTAAAGCATTTATCTGTCAAAAGTGCAAAACATTTCTGTAGATTCCAGATATAATTTTTGAAAATGTAATTGTTTCAGAATTTAACTGTCCAAATAATTCTTAAGCTGGGTATGCATAAATAGAGGAATGTGTATGCAGATATTTGAACTATTCATAAACTTCAAACATAGCAAACTGAAGATTATCAAAGTTTAAAAAAATTTCTTTTCTAAGTTTAAAAAACTTGTCTTTGGTCTGACATGGTTTGCAAGGTGATGGCTTTTTGTCCAACCTAAATGTTCCTCCTAGTTTTGTAGAACAGAGAAGAAATAAAAGTAATGGAGAATTTCAGGCATGAATCAAAACGGGAAAAGAATGGAAGTTGTTGCAAACCCTTACCAATGCATTCATGCTGATAGCAGCGTAACAAAGTGGTAGAAAGGTTTGCTGTGAACAGGATAGCGTGACTCAGTGAAAAGCCAGGTGGGTACATAGAGAGAGCTCAGCGGCACTACACCAAGGAGACAGAGCCTGCAGTCCTGTGGGGGAGGCAGCGTTCAGGGCAGAAGGGCGGGGAGCCCAGGGGAGTGTGCTCTCTGGAACGCCAGGTTGTCACCTAGAGAAACATCCATCTCCCTTATTACCCCACCATGCTTTTCTGCCACACATCAAACAGCAGATGGACAGCCAGCTGTCAGAAAGCATGGTCTGCTTGCCTCCTAAATAGAGGTATAGTGTGTGGAAGGTACCGTTTTAGAGTCTTGTACTTTCATGTGAGAAGAGCCTGTAAGGCAGCAGGAGCTCCGGGTAGGGGTTATGTGTTGCAAAAATGTTTCAGAAACATCAAACGTTACACTCTCTGCGGAAAGGTAAACTCCAGCTTGGGCTGCTGATTCCTTTGCCTCAAGCTGAGTCAAGTAGTACACAGCGCATAGACAAATGCCTGCAAACGACTGGCAGTCGCCACGGGGTACGACAAACCACTGCCGGCTCGGCTAAGTCCGGACATGGTTCTTTCTCTGCAGAAGGGCGGCTGCACCCGCGTCTACCTGAAACATGGTCACATCTCCTCCTCCGGACCTCTGCAAAACTCTCCCCAGTGAGAAGGCAGGACTCTGGTCACCGAAGCCCCTTGTTTCTGTATCTGTTTGAAGGCTTATTCAGATGGAGATTTTATTCCCCAGGCTTTACCAGTTTTCAGCTTGGGCTTTTTTTTTTTTTTTTAATGAACTATAAAATGAGGCATGACACACTGTTAAAAATAATTTCTTCTTCAATAACTGAAGCCCAGTGCAGTTTCCTGTTTCCAGAGGCATATGGAATTAGCCACATGCCTCTAATGTTAGTTCTTCTATTTCCCACGTTACTCCTTGACAACCCAAACTGGTCACTCTTTGAATTATCCATTTACTCTTTACTGCAATACTAATCCTCACAGACCACTGTTCTGAGTGTCTTCTGCCACTTGCCATGGTATATCAACTTTTTAAAAATATCATTGTTTTCTTCAAGGAGTAAAAAGAAAAAGCATTTTCTTTTGTTTAATACTGTGGATGTTAAAAATAAGATATTTACTGGATCTTAAAAACTGTCTGCCCATACGGTTTATTTCTTTAATGAACATTTCTTAAGTGTGTATAAAACATCCTATTACATAAGAATGAGGCACCCATTACTCTTTCCATTTTATAGAAAAGGAAATAAAGTCCCATTGCATGATTCCTGCAGACCCCTACCATGCAGTGGGGACATGAAAAAAATCCAGGAATATTATCCAGTAAGATGGTTTAACCACTATTATGTTGTTCTCTTTCAGTACAGGAACAGCATCAAGAAATCTGCCCATTTCAATCCTTTATGGAATGCAACACTCTGGAAAGAAAAAACACTTCTCTCACCACATCCCCTTTTGGGTTTTCTCCTGTGCTAACAGTGGGACAGGATTGCTGACCACTGTTCACAGCTCCAGTGTGATCCTGGGCATCTCTAAGACAGGGCCTCCCCGAGTGGGAGATGTCTAGGGGGAGCGAAGCCCTCAGCACACAGGAAGAGCCGACACAAAGAGAACTGGTCTGCCACGTTGGCCTTTTTTCTTATTTGTGGCTATGTGGTTGGAAGGTCCTCCTTTCAATCAAGTATCTGTCTACTTCTATACAAGTAGGTGGCTATTTTCATGTTCACAAAACACTCTTCAAAAGTCAACCTTCAAATATCCTTGAAGGTGGAAAGGCAAACAAATGTGCTATTGTTCACTTAGATGACATGAGACACCTCCCAACATTTGCTCTAATCTGCTAATACCCTGTGGCAGGTGGACACAGTCAAAAGAATTCCCATGGGAGCCATTTTCTCATTTGAACAAGATGGAAATGGCACTGGATTAAGTTCAAATATCATCTGTGACTGGAGCATATAAAGACATTAAAGAAATTTATAATACTGTGATGACTACCCTTGCAATTATTACCATCTTTTAAAATCCACCCCTCTAGCCTATTCCCACCGCTTGTTAAGAAAATACAATGTGAAAGGGGTCAGCAATACAACTTTTCACAGTAGAGCTAATAACCCACATATGTTTAGTAATTTATTCAGAGTCCAATTTCAAAAGATAAAACAAGTAAAAATGACACCGGGGTTGTTTCATTTCATGGTCAATCACACAATTCCTCATTATTGACCTGACAGCCAGCGTGAGACATGCAAGTGGTACCATGGACAGTGGTGGAAGCGAAGGCTCTGGAAGATCCAAGGGGATCGCTTGCCATAAATCATTTCTATGGAAATGCACAAGCAGATAATTCCCACGCAAGATGACTTCAAGAGCAAAGTAGTAGATCTGGTTTCTGAGTACAACTTAACAATGAACATGTAAATAGAAAATGTACAAATCTTGAGCAACAAGTACTGCTGTACTGATGACTTGAACAGTGATAAACCAATAGACTCAACACAGATGTTCTCAGATTTTATAAAACCAATAATGGGAGGGGGGGATGAAGGCACTAGATACCACTGTCCCAAGGAACACATCACAAAGACAAATAGACCTCTGTTTAGGCAGAGTTTGAAAAAGTTAAACAAAGAAGCATAAGAATAAGTTATCTTGGTCAGTCTCTAATTTCATGTAGACAGGTGATACATTTTAAAGACGGTTCAGCAGAGAATATCTTAAGGATATTTCTATGTTAACAAATAGTTATTAAGTACATACTGTTATGCATTTATAGGTGTTTCAACCAAGGAGCAGTTGTAATAAAAACATGAAAATATGGAATATGGTATTTCTGGTGTCTTAAAATCTAGCCTTTATTATATAAATACAATTATAAACTTGAATCCTCACTAAATCTTTATTATCTCTGCTCCATTGTTATGTTCTGAATGAAATGTACAAATTAGGGAAATAAAGAAAATAGCCTGAGTAGTATAATCCATCCTGTGGCAAAACAAGATGAATGGTGTTTTAATACACAGGCAAATATGCCATAGTTACCAAGGAAGACTTCAAGTGGTCCTATTCAATGGGAAAAGGAAAGAAAACATAAAAGAGTCCTGATCATGAAGATAAAGATTTTCCTGAGGTAGCAGTAGTCCAGAGAATAAAACAAGGGAAAGTAGATACAGTGAATTAGGACTTAACAACAACAACAACAGAGTAACATTTAAAAAACAACTTACCTAAAAGAAACTGGTGTAAGAGTCTGTAGATATTTGGTTGGTTTTCTTCAGTGAAAAGAGACTTTTAATTATGTGAATATGTGTAATGTATAAAATAATTCATGTTTTAAAATTGGGAATAAAATAATACAATAAATGTGAGACACTGTGATAAACAGAAAGAACTATACAACTGCGAAGTATATTTCCATGTATTTTGCATTCATCAAGATGCTTGTCTTGCTGTTATTTATAATTGTCAGTACTAATGTGATGCTGTAGGTTATTGACAATAATAAGCAATGCATATTTAAACATATGTTTGCCATTGCTATTAAAGTCAGCATCAGGGAAATACAAATCAAAACCACAATGAGATACCACCTCACACCAGTCAGAATGGCTAAAATTAACAACTCAGGAAATAACAGGTGTTGATGCGGCTGTGAAGAAAGGCGAGCCCTCCTACACTGTTGGTGGGAATGCAAGCTGGTACAGCCACTCTGGAAAACAGTACGGAGGTTCCTTAAAAAGTTAAAAATAGAGCTGCCTTACAACCCAGAAATTGCACTACTAGGTATTTATCCAAAGATACAAACATAGTACGAACATAGTGATCCGAAGGGGCACCTGCACCCCAATGTTTATAGCAGCAATGTCCACAATACCCAAACTATGGAAAGAGCCCAGATGTCCATTGACAGATGAATGGATAAAGAAGATGTGGTATACACACACACACACACACGCACACACACACACAGGAATATTAGCCATCAAAAAGAATGAAATCTTGCCATTTGCAATGATGTGTATTATTATGCTAAGCGAAATAAGTCAGAGAAAGACAAATATCATATGATTTCACCCATATGTGGAATTTAAGAAACAAAACAGATGAACATAGGGGGGGGGATGGAAATAAAATAAGACAAAAACAGAGAGACAGACAAACCATAAGAGACTTTTAACTATAGGAAACAAACTGAGGGTTGCTGGAGGGGAGGTGGGTTGGGGGATGGGGTAATTGGGTGATGGGCATTAAGGAGGCGCTTGATGGAATGAGCACTGGGTGTTATATGCAACTGATGAATCACTAAATTCTACCTCTGAAACTAATAATACACTATATGTTAATTAAATTGAATTTTAAAAATTTTTTAAAAATAAAGTCAGTATCTTTAATTGTTCTATTAGAATTCTTTTTTAAAAAAGATTTTATTTGTTTATTCATTTGAAAGAGAGAGAAAGAGAGAGAGAGCACAAGCAAGGCGAGAGGCAGAGGGAAAGGGAAAAGCAGACTCCCTGCTGAGCTGGGAGCCTGAAATGGGGCTCAATCCCAAGACCTGGGATCATGACCTGAGCCGAAGGCAGACGCTTAACCATCTGAGCCACCCAGGTGCCCTGTTCTATTAGAATTCTTTTTTTTTTTAAGATTTTATTTATTTATTTGAGAGAGAGAGAATGAGAGACAGAGCATGAGAGGGAGGAAGGTCAGAGGGAGAAGCAGACTCCCTGCCGAGCAGGGAGCCCGATGCGGGACTCGATCCCGGGACTCCAGGATCATGACCTGAGCCGAAGGCAGTCGCTTAACCAACTGAGCCACCCAGGCGCCCTCTATTAGAATTCTTAAATAAGATATTCTTTCTTTGTATATGCTTAATTACGCACTTAGTTTCACTTTTCCTTCAGAAGGTGTATTAATTTCAATTAGTCATTTTTTAAAGTTGTTTTTACTGGCTTCATAGAAATGAAGTCTATGACCATAATTTTGGTGATTTTTATATTATTCTGGGGAAGTTATTGAGCATAATTTATTATACCCCCTCTTTACCTTAGGAAAATGAATATGGGGTAATTATTCATTATAAATAATGTACGCCTACAAATAGTGCTCTAGCTGAAGCAAAGGAACCAGTTGCTAGAGATGATCATCTGAAAATTCAGAGTTTAAAAATTCAGTTAGCCAGTTAAATAAATCCCACTGCTTTGGTTTACTTGGTAGAGACACAGTATTGTTTTATTTTAGAGTTCAGTCTCAATATCATAACATCTTTTTCTTCTTTGAGACTCAATGATTTCTTCACCTTACCATTTCTCCAAGAAATAAAAAGTATAAGAAGGATATTATATAGGGACGCCTGGGTGGCTCAGTCGGTTAAGCGTCTGCCTTCGGCTCAGGTCGTGATCCCAGGGTCCTGGGATCGAGTCCCGCATCGGGCTCCTTGTTCCGCGGGGAGCCTGCTTCTCCCTCTGCCTCTGCCTCTCTCTCTCTATCTCTCATGAATAAATAAATAAAATCTTTAAAAAAAAAAAGAAGGATATTATATATTAACATCTTAAATTTTTTATTTTGACTCTTGACTAAGCCCCCATCTTACAATTTGTTTAATTAATGAAAATGTAGAGACTATTACTAAAATATACAATTTTAACACATTTACATGTGCTTTTACTTCCAGGCGAGAAATCAAACAGTATTGCTGAGAAAATTATTAGAAATATGAGCTACTTATCAGTTGTGATTGCCTTAAAATCAATATCCTTTTATTTGGACAAACAGCAGCAAGAATCATTAAGATAGGACCCTAGCAATTGAGGATAAATTACAGCTCAATTGTGAATTTGTTATGACTCTTTATTCATTCCACATAGTATTCAAAACATGCTGATTCCATAGATTCCTTTGCTGATCTTGTTTTGAATTTCCCAAGTGAAAAATATAATCAAGAAGCAAAATCCAATCTAGAACGAACTACACTGAAAGCCGTGGATGGGACTGGTCATGTTAAAACAATGGCCTGTCAGTTGGTTAAGCGTCTGCCTTCAGCTCAGGTCATGATCCCAGGCTCCTGGGATCGAGTCCCCCATCAGGCTCCTTGCTCAGCTGAGGTTCTGCTTTTCCCTCTCCCTCTGCCCCTCCCCCTGTTTGTGCTCTCGCTCTCTGTCAAATAAATAAATACAAACTTAAAATGACAACAACAACAGCATGCTTCTGCCTGCACGTGCAGCCCCCCTTTTCCCCCCACCCCCGCTGCCCCTCAGAGCCGTTGTTCAGTTGTCCCCGGGACGACATTCTGTGGCTATCATCTACCATCTCTCTGCACCTACAGGCTATTAGACAAAACCTCTGCTATGTCAGAGTAATAGAGCGCTTGCAACGCCACACAATTATCTTTCGCAGCTTTAATTTCCAAGAATTTGACCACTAGCCAAACAATGATTCACCTGTTTTCATAAATTTGCTTCAATGTTATTATTTCTAATGGTTTTTCACATTATTACATCTGCTACTTTGCCACAAGCACATCCTTTTCCGTTAGCTCTATGTCTGCCTTAAGCCTCAGCTAACAAGATCGCCAGTAGCGGGCACCTGGCTGGCTCAGTGGGCAGAGCAGAGTCAGGGACTCTTCATCTCTGGGTAGTGAGAAAAAAAGATCACCGACATATAACTAGCCATTGCTTTTCTCCGGTTGTTCTTTAAGACAGACAAACCCCAGGGAAGACCCACAGCTGGTTAAAAGTGCACTGTCGGCTAATTATACCACAGGTAGCAACTGCTACGAAATCTCAGAGTTTGAAAGGAAATTCTGCTCTCCAGATCCAATAAGGTAAGAACTGTCTTTCAGTAGCATGGAATTAGCAGATGTTATGCCTCAGGGCATTGCTAGAAGATGTATTCCTTGGTAAGCTCATCCAATCTATCAGAGTATCTTGGTCTTTCAGTTCTGCCTGGTGTATCTTCAAGAAAAGAAATTAACTACAGTTTAGGTTTGGAACTAAAAGAGATTTGTAGATTCACAATATTTTCCCTGTGTCTAAAGGGTTTTCTAAAAATATTTAATTAATTAATTAATTAATTAATTTGAGAGGGAGAGCAAGAGAGCAAGCAGTGGAAGGGACAGAGGGGGAGGAAAAGGGAGACAATCTCAAGCAGACTCCATGCTGAGCATAGAGCCGGCCGTGGGGCGCAATCGCGCAGGACCTGAGATCATGACCCCAGCCGAAAACAAGAGTTGGATGCTTAACCGACTGAGCCACCCAGGTGACCCTGTGTCTTAAAGTTTTAAGAGGTAAATTTTTTGTTTCAAAGATTATTATTCAAGTGTTCAGCAATGTTAAGTCTTTTTAAAAAATAAGATCTTCTTTTTAAAAGTGCAAATTAAGTTTGTTGATTATCAGAGTATTTTTTGAACTAATTTTAAGTATGAAATAACTAATGCTTTTTAACTTGTGACTTCAGTTATTCATGTTGCATTAATTTAAGCTATGAGTAAGCCATTTCTACTTTCCACATATTACGTATTACGAACTGTCTTGCCCCTAGCAGGCAATTTTATATCACAGAGATTGAAAATTTCAATTTGCAATAAGAAGCTTTTTTCCCTCAGGTCCAACATCAAATACTGTTTATAAAGATGTGTAAGCAGGATTTTTTTTGGTTGTGTTGGATTGTGCACATTGACAATAATATCAGAAGGTGAGTAATGAATTTTCCTGATTTATGCAATATTCTCTTAATATACCTGGAGGATAAAATCAGTTATATGAGGGGGGGTTGTGAAGCAAAGGTTATCTGAAAAATTTTTTTAAGATTTTATTTTTTTGAGAGTAAGAGAGCACAAGCAGGGGGAGGGGCAGAGGGAGAGGGAGAAGCAGCCTCCCCTGCTGAGCAGGGGAGCCTGATGTGGGGCTCCATCCCAGGAGCCTGGGATCATGACCTGAGCCAAAGGTAGATGCTTAACTGACTGAGCCACCCCAGCATCCCGGTTATCTGAAATTTTAATTGTCAGTTGAAATATCAATTATGACAATAGCCCTGTGACCATTTCCAAAAGTCAAACAATGTCCCTGTGTTGAAGCCACCTCAGTGTCTTGAGTTACTCAGCATGCTACCTTTTCCACTCTCCATTTAAGGTGCAGTGATGATGGGCGCCTCTTCACTGGGGGTCTAATTTACTGACAAGAAGAACATCAAATCAGAAAATACATTGACAAGGGACTTAGTATCACAAAGTTAGGAACGCTATAACCTATGAGGGTCTTTTTACCTTTCCAAACCCAAGCACTCTCCAACATATTCAAACTCCCATTTTTCATTGAAGGCAAGTGGAGTTCCAGCATTCACATCCTTTAAACGATTGGTCTCCATAAATCTCGTAGTATTTAGGTGGCAAGTGACTCAACTCATAATGTACCACAATCCACATAGTTCAGAGGGTTCTAGTTCTACTAGTATGGTTATTCTTCCCTCCTTCAAGTCTCCTGAAGAGGATGGGGAGAGAACACGTACATATTGATATGCCTGTGGGACTCCATTGGGTACTCTATTAATTCATTTAGCATATGGGTATTTATTATATACCATGCACTGTACTAAGCCCTAGGATATAGGGGTGAACTAAATATCTATTTAATTCTTACAACAACCCTGTAAGGTAGATATTATTCATTCACATATTACAAATAAAGTTGTACTATCCAAGTATTTTTAACCCACAGAAAAATATTAAAACTTTGGTTCCTTTTACTACATGTTTAAAAAGGAAATCTAGGGGCGCCTGGGTGGCTCAGTTGGTTAAGCAACTGCCTTCGGCTCAGGTCATGATCCTGGAGTCCCTGGATCGAGTCCCGCATCGGGCTCCCTGCTCGGCAGGGAGTCTGCTTCTCCCTCTGACCCTCCCCCCTCTCATGTGCTCTCTCTCATTCTCTCTCTCTCAAATAAACAAATAAAATCTTTAAATAAATAAATAAATAAATAAAAAGGAAATCTAGTTAAGTATATCTTTTTCTATGATGGAAGAAAAGAAGATTTGGATTTTTTTTCCCTAGTGAAGTCTGTTGGTATTTTTCCTTAATTCTTAGATATTGATGATTGGTATGTCTGGCACTTGACAAACTAACTCATAAAAAGAAATCAGAACAATAAAAAGACAAATAACCCAAGTAAAAAATGGCAAAGGATTTGGAGAGATATTTCTCTAAAAAGATATACAAATGGCCAATAAACACATGAAATGATGGTGAACATCATTAGTCGTCAGGGAAATGAAAATCAAAACCACAAAGACATACTACTTCTCACCCACTAGGATTGCTGTAATCAAAAAAGACCGACAAGTATTAGCAAGAATGTGGAGAGCTTAAAATCTTCATATGTTGCTAGTATGAATGGAAAATGGTGTGTTGCCTGTGGAAAACAGTTAAGTAGTTCCTCAGAAAGTTAAACATAGAATTTACCATACCACTTCTAGATATATACTCAAAAGAATTGAAAACGGGCATTCAAATAAATACTTGTATGTGAATATTCATAACAATCACCATTCATAATAGCCAAGAGGTAGAAACAATCCAAATGTCCATCAATGGATGAATGCATAAACAAAATATGGTATATCCATATAATGAAATTTAACTACAGAAAGGAATGAAGTACTAATACCTCCCGCAACATGGATGAACCTTGAAAACATTTTGCTAAGGGAAGAAGCGGAATACCAAAGACCACATATTATATGACTCCATTTATATGAAATGTCCAGAATAGGCAAGTCTATAGAGACAGAAAGCAGATTAGTGGTTGCCAGGGACTCGGCGGAGAGGGAGAGTGACTGCCAGTTGGTACAGGATTTCCTTTTGGGGGGATGAAAATGTTTTAGAACTAGATAGTGGTAGTGGTTGCACAGCTCTGAATACACAAAAATCTATTAAGTTGTGTATTAAATATTATACGTTAAAAGGGTGAATTTTATGGTATGTCAACTATATGTCAGTTTTTAAAATTTTAAAAGTGAGCTAGACAGTTGTGTGATAAAAATCTTAAGAGTGCAGTTCCTGTTCCTTTTGACCCCAAAACATATCAAACACCACTGGCCTCAGCGTACTAAGGAGGGTGATAGCACATGTAACTTCGTACCGCCTCAGCTTACTTTAGAAATTATTTCACAGTGAAGTTTGGAGTTCAGAGTTTTGAACAAAGGCAGCGATGTACAGGGATTTGACTGTGTGCCGACCTTGTGGTTTGAACTTGGATTCCTTGGAAACAGCAGCTAGTATCATTTATGACATCTCAAGTCTACGTACTTTATTTATATATGTATATTATCAGAGATGGGGGAGGGAGAGAAGAGCAGAGGGAGAGGGCAAGAGAGAATCCCAAGCAGGCTCCACGCCCAGCACAGAGCCCGACATGGCGCTCCATCTCACAACCCTGCGATCATGACCTGAGCCAAAATCAAGAGTCAGACACTTAACCAACTGAGCCACCCAGGCGCCCCAGGGAATTTTAAATTTATTGCTTCAATTCCTATAGACATAAATAGGATTAGCTTCTTAAAAACGGATTTCCTTTGGATATTATAAAAATATTGATAAGAATAATTTTACTTGGGGCGCCTGGGTGGCTCAGTCGTTAAGCGTCTGCCTTCGGCTCAGGTCATGATCCCAGGGTCCTGGGATCAAGCCCCGCATCGGGCCCCCTGCTCAGCTGGGAGTCTGCTTCTCCCTCTCCCTCTCCCCCTGCTTGTGTTCCCTCTTTCGCTGTGTCTCTCTCTGTCAAATAAATTAAAAAAAAAAAAGAATAATTTTACTCAAGTCCGATGAGAAATACCTTGCAACTTGCAGTTTATATATATATATGTACATATATATATTCTTACATATACAGATATACATACGTATATACAGATATACTTATGTATATATATAGTGTTAAAGATATGTATACATATATATAGTGTGTATGTATGTGTTTGTATTTGTGTGTGTGCAATGGAGAGAACTAGAATTTCTTAAGTTTCCATTGGACTTAGAGTGAGGTTTAAGCAAAACGTTAGATGAATGTTCTTAATTCTTAGTAAATTGGGCATTATGCAGAATCTGGCCTGTGTGAAGTGAATTTTAAAGGGGGTGATATTTTCACAGTTCTTCATTAGTAGAGATCAAGTAATCTTTGACTTGTAAAAAGTTTTCTGGTCTCCAGGAGTGAGGAACTAGGGTAGAATTAATGGGTAAATGAATTAGGAATTAAATAGGTTAGGAGTTAATTGGTTAGGATCCAGTAAATTTACCAGGTCTTCAAACTAGTAGCACTTCGTGCGACCACAGACATCCTTGCCTTTGTGCCCTAGAATCCTTGGAAGCATTTCCAGCTTTCTGCTTCTGACTTGGACCAGTTCAAGTGAAAGTTCAGAAATCTATGGGTAGGGGCACCTGGGTGGCTCAGATGGTTGGGCATCTGCCTTTGGCTCAGGTCATGATCCCAGGGTCCTGGGATCGAGCCCCCGCATCAGGCTCCTGGCTCAGCGAGGAGCCTGCTTCTCCCTCTCCCTCTGCCTCTCCCCCTGCTTATGCTCTCTCTCTCTCTCTCCCTGTATCTCTGTGTCTCAAGTGAATAAATAAAATCTTTAAAAAAAATTTTTTTAAAAGAAATCTCTGGGTAAATCTTGTATTTATTGATCCAGCTCAACTCAAAACAGTGTTTTTAAGAATCAGACTTTTAAGAACAAACTTGTAAGAATCTCCTATTAAGAAATTTGAAGTAAAGGGGTGTTTGGCTGGCTCAGTCAGTAGAGCATGAGACTTTTGATCTCAGGATCGTGAGTTCAAGCCCCATGTTGGGCATAGAGACTATTTAAAAAAAAAAAAAAGAAATTTGAAATAAAGTATAGCTCTCCCAGGAGATACATGTGGTTTGAAATAAACTATCAATATAATTATTTGTCGTTCTGAACCAAAAGGAGATACTCCATTCTTTCCTTCTCATATATCCAAAACAAAAAGTAAGAGAGAAATGGAATTGTTCTTTATAAACTTGTGGTCCTCTTTGAAGCTCAGTGGCTATATACTAAGAAAAATGTTCAATAGAGAAAAAACCCAGATTCAGTAGTCAGCTCTATCACGCCTGGTCCCTTCCTCTGAAACTATTTTTAAAACTCTTTTATTGCATCTATTCATAATTAACAAAGACATTCCCGTTGGTTTTAAGGACTTGGGCAAATAAGATTCACATTTTCAGGAATCTTTTAAAGGCCAAATATTTATCTTTAGGTTCAGTGCAACACTGATTGTTAACACTTTTTGACTGATTGACATTTAACATTTATTTATTCAACTGAGAAGATAAAATAGGCAAACGTTGAATTTGGAATATAACTTTAATAAGATGTGATAGACTTTAAAATAAGGTAATACTGACTAATTTAGTAGATCTATATATGACAGAAATAAGCATAAAAAGAAAGGATGCCAAATCTTAAAGCCATAGAGCCTCCTGGAGATAAAAGAATAAGAACAGGGCAGGTTTGAGTATAGTTATGCTCAGCGGCAAAAGAATGAAATAAATCTGTGATTCTATTATTCCAAGACGTTGTGATAATACAGCAAATAAGCTTATAAAAATTCTTAACACCCAAGGAAAAAATGAACATTGAAAAAGAAAGTAGAACAATTCTGGGCAATTGATAATCCTCCTATACTTTCCAAAGCCACTCAGAGAAACCAAATAGGCAGTAACTCAAATGACGACTCAGAACACAATGTGTTGGAGGTTTGCCCTCTGTTTTGCCAAGTTTCAAGAACTTCTTAATGTCCTGAGTTATGAAGCCTGGGGAGAAGCTGTGGAAGCGGTGGTAGCTTTCGGGATGGTGCTCATCGTTGTGCGCATGGTCTGAGTTAGCAAATGCAAGATACGTGTGTGGTATCAGCCTCACTCATGGCCAGCATCTCTAATAGATCACGTCTCTGTGCCCCACATTTGCTCTCAGGATCCATTACAGCACCGTCCCACAGGCAGCACCAATTTTCCATTGCATCTGCCTTGAGAGAACAAGCTCATCCACCATAGTCTGCTCAAGGGCGCCCAGGGGCTGGGGGCCAGGGCGTGAGTGACTCACTAAGGAGGTGTCAGTACGGGGGGAGGAAGGAGGAGTCCTAGGGTCATAAAGAATGCTAAATTTTTAAAGAACAGAGTTTACTAACTCTAACGGTCCCCCTTTCATCGATAGACACACCAGTGCCTTATGTGGCTTGCACAAGAATATAAGTGGTGTTATTTTTTAAAAAGCACACTAGACTTGAAGTTCAGAGGCAGAATGCTATTCCTGCTTTATCTCAACCAACCACTCTGGTTTGCCTGGCACTGTCTTTTGAGTTTTTATATGTATTTATTATGTGCTTCCATGTGTGTGCATTTTTGCTAACAAAACAATTTATTCTTATTTTGAAAATTCAACTGTTAGTAAAATATATAATGGAGAAATTAAGATCCTCCATAATACCTCTAGAGAAATAACTGCTCATTAGTGGTTTTGTGCCCAATCCTCCATATATTTTCATGCATATTTAGTCTTTTTATTTTTTTTTAATTCTCTGAATGCATCATATCTTGTTTTACCAGCCCTCTTACTGATCGACTTTTGAGTTGGGAATAGTGTTATTCCATTATAAATAGCACTGCAGTGAACATCCTAGTATGTATGTCCTTGGACACTTGGGAGAAATCCCTAGAAGTGAAATTATAGGATTAGAGAGTATGCACATTTAAACAGTTAATAAAAGTTGTTAAATCAACCCCCAAATAATATCATATCAATTTATACTCTCACCTACAGTGTATTAAACTGCTTGTTTCTGGTTTATGTTTTAAGGAACAAAACACAAAAGTGATGAGAGAAAATTGTTTAAGTTTAGACTCACATAGTCTTAGGCCACAGTACTTAACAGAAAGAAAAACATTATCTGTCTAAAGGGAGCAATATTACAGCTGCCTATTGTCAGGGCAAGCAGATATTACAAAATGCCTTCTTGGACATTTAATTGATTCTGCATTATCAGAATGGAAAAATAGGACAGTACTTACATGGTTTCACATTAAGAGAGTGAGATAAAAGGAGAAAGTCAAAACTTATTATTATTATTTGGTTCATCTTCTGTTCCAACACTTTGTCTCAAGATCAAGACGGCGTATGATTGAGAATAATGTAATATAAAAAAATTAGGTTCCTAAAAGTGACGATCTATTTTCTTCACTAAATACCTGTGTTTGGGTAAACTAATTAAATAACAGATTTGGGTGGGGAAAAAATACATGCTTTTTAAAAATCACTTCTTGTTTAGTTTAAACACAATACTGCCTTGCTTTATGTGAGTTTCATATTAAATAGTGAGAAAATGTAGCTTACTGAACAATACACTAATTAATAGCAAATACTAGTAGCTTCTGGCATTTTTGAGTAGTAGCCCAGGCACTATGGTAAGAGCTTTGCAGGCGTTATCGCATTTGATCCTTATTATAACCCTATGACATAAGTACTGTTATTATCCCCATTTACAGATCCAATACGTAATTTTTTCCCTGATAAAACATTTTAAGCATAGCCACCATTATAGATGCTTTAGACAGGGATTTGTAATGCTGGAAAACACCTTAAAGCTCATCTTCCTCCCATGATTCACTCTCCCTTGGAAGAGGATACTGATTGATTATACCTGTACTTTTCCTACCTTGGGTATTGTGAGGATTAAACATTAGCACAAAAACAGGACATGTAATCTGCTCTGGATTTACTTGAAAAATTGGGAGAGAACTTTAAACATGGTGGCAGATCCTCTCAGCTTGGGTGAGCCCAGGAGGCTGGAATCCTGCCTATAGGATGGCTTGCTTTACTTCTTCCTTAATGCCCACATGGGCAGAATGTGGCTCTGCAATTCTAGAGTTTTCTTGACACAGAAGAGGGTCTCAACAAGCCCTAAACAAGCAGCAGGAATAAATCATTGGTGCTCATGGATAAGCCATCATGAGGACAATTTACCTCATTGATGAATTACTGTTGGACACTTGATAAATTACATTATAAGGTGAGAGCACAGGAGAAGAAAATCCCAATGTATGGTAAAACCAAAATTACATTTGGCAGGGAGGAGATCCACGTAGAAAAAGAAGCATGCAAAATTTGTAGGTGTATGCAGGGCATTGCATGGGCAATAACTTCTGAGGGTTGTAGAAGAAAAAATGACATCATTTAAAACAAAGGAAGAGAAGAGAGAAGTTGATGTAAATGCACAAAGGAGGATTAACATTCGTTTCCCTTCAGTACAAAGTATATTGTGTTTGTATCGAAATATCAAATCTGGACAATACTTCATCTGCACCCCAGTCTATTCGTTACAAAGGTGTCGCCCTTGAACACGGTAAGGAAGTCTCAGAAAGTGAGCAGTTAGGAGGAGGATGATAATGAAGCAGGCTTGAATCAATTTGATCAAAAGCAATGGAGGTGGTGAGTCGTTTCAGCAGCAAAACCTACATCAGGTATTGCTGTTGTAATCTGTGGTATTTCCTACATTTACAAATTAGAATCCATCTGCCATTCTTCCTCCATTTGAACAGTCATAGTTTGTATGTTTGTTTGTTTGTTTGCTTTGAATGGTCGTAGTTTATTAACCACAGTTCCTGAACAAAATATTGAATGTCCAGTCATGCTTTTACCTAAGAGAAGATTCCCCAAGAAAGGAATATCTTAGAAATGAATTTCCGGGATTTTCTTTTCAAAGTATCCTCCTTTTCAGGGTCCTTAATTATTTTCTGTCAGACTGGGAAGTTAATCTGGAACGTTCTTGGGATGCTCAAGTTCTTGCAAGCTTTATACCTAAAGCAGATTCACAGCTGTGCAGAGACCAACCTTTGAAGTTACCATGCCTTGCCAGTATCTCAAGTGTTCTGCTTTGATCTGTAGGCACCATTTTTCCTAGGAAACATTCTTGCAAGTGTATTTTCTGTTACCATGTATTTTTATTCTATAATGTCCGTATTTCTAATCAACCAAGGGTGACAAATATGGGTAAATATTTTTCCAGTTGCATTGTTTTTGGTAATATAAAGATTAGAGAAACAATATCACAGAAGCTATATAATTTCTTTTAAATTCTCATTATAATTGATTTTGATTAAATAGTAATTTTTAAATTTTCTATTTATTTTTACCTTCTGGTATTTGAATAGGAAAAGTGGAGTCATTTGTAGACATTATGTAAAATGAGAAAGAGACAGAAAAGTTTCAATTTCTTGATGAGTTTTATCCATTTATTTGTTACAGGTTGGGTTTTGGGAAGTTTTTTATTAAAATATTTAACAACTATTTAATATATGTTTAACATTTGATGAAATAGTTAATAATTATATTGTATATGCAGCTATATTTATAAAATGTGATGAGGAAAGAGGAAAAAGAAAGGAAGGGAGAAAAAATGGAAAATTTAACAAAGGAAGATGGAAATAAAAGGGAAAAGAACGGAAATCAAGGAAGAACATGAAAGAAAAAAAGAGACGATAAAAAAAATGGAGAGGCAAAAAGGAAAAAGGGTAAACATGAAGTGATTATGCTCTACAAATCTTACTATACTTGTTGCTCTTACTTTAAAATATATATACTTCCTTAGGGGCGCCTGGGTGGCTCAGTCAGATAAGCATCTGACTCTTGATCTTGACTCAGGTCATGATGTCAGGGTCCTGAGATTGAGCCCTGTGTTGGGCTCTGTGCTGGGCATGGAGTCTGCTTGAGATTCTCTCTCCCTCCCCCTCTGTCCCCCCTTACCCCCACAGGCGTGCGTGCTCTCTCTCTCCCTAAAGAAATAAAGTATATATACTTCTTTAAATAAATGTCTTTATTTCCTGAGCACACACCATACTAAGAAAGAATTATCCTGAATGCTTTTCTCTCCTGTTATTATATTTTAAGGAGAAAAGTGATCACTTTTAAAGTGATCACTTTTCTTTTAAAAGTGATCACTTTTAAAAGAATCCTTTTAAAGGATAATGCAGTGTGGTTATTATTTAAACTTTTTAAAGATCACTTTTAGAGGATCACTTTTAAAGTGATCTTTATTTCGCAGTGTTCTTGAATGCAAGGATAATGCAGTGTGGTTATTTTTTATGGTTTTAAAAAAGTATTTCTTGTATAGATTTTCCTAGGCTGATATTTGCTATTAAGGTGTTCATATATTTGTTTATTCTAAAAGATAATTGCATAGATTAGGGGATACTTTAGTTCCCACCCATGAAAGGTGCTAAAAAGTGTGGAATAAGTGAATAAACTGTAGATTTGTGTCGACAAAAGCTATTTGTATCTTAAAGTCAAATTACTCTGAAAAATTGATATCTAACTCTTCCAGAGGGCAATGAATACATTTGGGGCTAGAATTTAAAAACGCTGCATTAAGAAAATGTACGATAATCAAGAATCCCTAATCTCGATAACAAATATTTTTAGTGCAGTTTTTGTTTTGCATTCAGCTGTACCACCAGGACCACCTGGTGACTATAAATGCTGTTATCAGTGAGAACTCAGCCTACTGCATTCAGTCCTGCGGGTCTGGGCAATAGCGTTTTGGTCTCCTGCATACCTTGAGCACAGACATTGGCTACAGTGTGTCCAGATAGAAGCATGGTATCTGGCACGGCACATAAAACAACCTTAAAAGGAGTATTAGCACTGGAATTTGAATCTGAATTTAAGTTGCTTTTTCAAGTCTTCCTCCCTGTAAGATGGTGGTCTTTTGAATATCAGCCAGCTACTTGCAACACTGAGCACTCAGGCTAACCCATTTCAGGCTTACAAAGTCTTCTTCTTGTTCCCTACCTGCGTGTTGGCACACTGCTTTATGCTGGAGCAGCAGAAGCAGCTAGGGATCAAGCCAACTGGCTACATGACATCGAAAGGCAATTGCTGAGAAAGATGAAAAGAGGTATAGCCTTCTCTGTGAAGAAGAGCCAAGAAGATCCTAAAGGTATTTGAGGATCTCAAGAGAAACAGCCCCAGATAGGAACGCTCCCTAGTCTTAGAGGATGGCTGATACTTTATACATACCCAGCTCCTCTTCTCCTCGGAGCAGAAAACAGGGCATTTTTGAAATGTGCGACACTTCTGCTCCTGAATATACAATGGTACTTTTCATCTATTTCTAGTGACTTTTCTTTTCTTTTGTTGCTGGATCCCCTACATAATTGTAAGCATACCGCAGGCCAGCACAATGGTAAACAGTGGGTGGCCGCTTCCTCCGCAGATGCGGACAATATCTGCCCGGCCGGCACTGCATACATAATTCAGCCATTAACCCACTTTTATATAAACCACTTCTGAGCAAAAGGTGCAGAAAAGCTCTTAAGAACTTAAAGGAGAAGACGTTTTTGAAATTTCATTTTCTGGTTCGAGATGTTTTGGTGAGCCAGTCTGAAAATGCCAAGGAGAAAAGCAGAAAGAAAGGCTTTCTGAAGAGTCACAAGCACCCCGGGCCTTCTTTTAGGGTAAGCAACCTGTGCAACCTTTGTCAGGCACAATACTGCGGCTCATAAAGCAACCCAGTCAGATGAAGAAATACGGGAGTATATTTCAAGCAATTTTCTGATGGGGCGGGGAGATCCTCGGGATTATGGAATTTTCAAATCACAAGCAAGCAGGACTTTTGTACCTCAGGGGGAGCGGGTCTGAGGGTGAGTGCCTTAACCCCCTGTCTCTAGAAGTTCAGTGTTTGCTGCCTGACCTCTCTGAGGCAGCCAGAATAGTTTCCTCTCTGGTTTTCCTGCATCCGCCAGTTCCCCCATCCAATTCCTTCTCCCCGCAGCTCAGCATAATCTCCCTAAGCCACCAGTGATGGACAGCTTCCAGGGTTGCCCGTTCCCTGGAGAGTGCACGGGCATACGGCCCTTTCCCATAGCTTTCTTACTTGCAACATGCTCCCCAAAAACCAGACAAAGTACTTGATGTTTCTGGACATGCCCTGTATTGACCAGTCTTTACTCGTTTCTCTTCTCCTGGGATACCCCCCTCCCTTCACCAACTGCCCTCCCCTTCTGTATTGAAATCTTATCCATTCTTAGGGATTAAAATGTATCCCCCAGAAAGTCCTAAACCCCATCCTGTGAATGTAACCTTACTTGGAAACAGGGTCTTTGCAGATGATCGAGTTCAGTTAAGATGAGGTCATTGGGGTGGGTCCTATCCAGTATGACTGGTGACCCTATGAAAAGGGGAAATTTGGACACAGACACAGACATGTGTAGAGTGAAGACGGCCAGGTGACAACAGGGGCAGAGACTGGGCGGATGCAGCCAGGAGCCAAGCAAGGCCAAGGACCACCGGCCCCCACCAGAAGCTGGGCAGAAGCAAGGAAGGATTTTACCCTGGGTTTCAGAAGCAGCATGGCCCTACCAGTACCTTAATTTTGGAGGTCTAGCCTCCAGGACTGTGAGCTAGTAAATTTCTGCTGTTTTAAGCCACCAGTTTGTGGTACTTTGTTACAGCAGTCCTAGGAAACTCATACATTTGTCCTTCAAGGCCCAGTTCATATGGCACCTACTCCAATAAACCTTCCCTGATTCCAAGCTGTCTAAAGTAATCTCTTGCACTCTCCTATACCCTCCTATTATTATGAGAGCATGGCTTTTTGTCTTCATTTTCTGTATTAAGTTGTGGGCTTCCTGAGCAAACCTTTTATCCGTTTAATCTTTTTGTCCCCCTAGAATATGCGGCTCTGCATTTGGAAACCTTCCCTTAAATGTTTATTGAACTAAGTGGAATGGAATCTATGTTTTTTAAGACACCAATGACAAACAACTTAGAAGAAACTAATTTTGAGGTAATGTTTTATTATCAGATGTTAACTCATTAATCATTTCTGGAAGAACTCTTAGAAAAAAATACAATGTAAAACTGAGGCATGGAAAATTAACAGGCAATCCTCAGAATCAAGTATAAAAATGCAGAAAGAGATCACATCACTCATAATTAAAGCAAGAGCAGTTAAGACAAGTTACTCTTTCCACCTATAAATAATTGTTGACATTGATTTAATAAGACTAGCATTCTCATACAAGATAGTGAGGATGTAAATAAGTAAAACTTTCTAGAGTAATTTGAAAATATCTATCAATGTTTTCAGTGCACATGCCTTTGACCTAACACTTCTGCTTCTAGCCATTTGTCCTCTGGAATACTCACACAAGTGCTCAAAGATAAATGAGCAGCTCTATTCAAGGCAGCATTGTTTGAAATAGCTTTAAAAATTTGGAAATGTAAGTGTTGATGAACAGAGGACTAGCTGAACAAGTTAAGATTCATCCTAAAATGTAATATTATGCAGTCCATAGAAAAAAATGGAATAGAACTACATGGGCTGATAAGAAATGATCTCTAACACATATTATCAAGAGAAAGCAAATAAGGGGTGCCTGGGTGGCTTAGTCACTTAAGTGTCTGCCTTTGGCTCAGGTCATGATCTCAGGGTCCTGGGATTGAGTCCTGCAGGTGGGCTCCCTGCTCAGTGGGGTCTGCTTTTCCCTCTCCTGCTGCCCCTCCCCCTGCTTGTGCTCTCTTGCTCTCTTGCTCTCCCTCTCTCTCTCTCTCAAATAAATAAATAAAATCTTTAAAAAAAGAGAAAGCAAATGAAAATATACAATGCTATATTTGGTATGCTTCTATTCAGGAGAAGAATATATAAATATATATATGCTTATATATATGGTGATTTCATAATTATATGCAAGAAACTAGTAATTGTTATTGCCATTGGGAGGAAGACTAGAAGTCTCAAATGAGAAGAAATTATTTTTTTCTCTGTACTTTCCCTTTTTTTACTAAAGATTTTATTTATTTATTTTTAGAGAGAGAGTGTGAGTGCTGGGGAAGGGTAGAGGAAGAGGGAGAGGGAGAATCTCAAGCAAACTCCCCACTGAGCATGGAGCCTGATGGAGGGCTCTATCCCAGGACCCTGAGACCATGACCTGAACCAAAACCAAGAGTGAGTCGCTTAACCAACTGAGCCACCCAGGGGTCCCTACTCTGTACTTTCTTTTTACTACTGGAAATTTTACTAGAAGCATGTATAATTATTTCAATTTAAAATTTAATAAAAAGTTTTCATAGATACTAGTATTCAATATGTACATAAAATGTTATTTGGTGATTATATATTAGACTCATTTTGCTTATTATAATAAATGATTGACCTAACATGATTTGATTAACTATAATTTTATACTTGTTAAAATTTGTAACTTGCAAATGCACTTAAGTACCTGTTTTGGAAATCAGACATTAAAAAATGTTTCCCAATTTTATTACAAAAGCAAAATATGATCACTGAAGAATAATTAGAAAATAAAGACAAAGGGCACCTGGGTGGCTCAGTCAGTTGAGTGTCCGACTCTTGATTTTGGCTGGGGTCATGATCTTGGGGTTGTGGGATCAAGCCCTGTGTCAGCTCTGCTCTCACCTGAGTCTGCTTGGGGTTCTCTCTCTCCCTCTCCCTCTGCCCCTCCCCCTGTTTGCATACTCTCTCCCTCCCTCTCGCTGTCTCATTCTCAAATAAATTTGTATTTATTTTTTTAATTAAAAAAAAGAGAATAAAGACAAAAATACATAAATATCCTCATTTCTACCACCTAGAGATTATCACGTAATAATCTGATGAGCATCTTTCCAAATTTATTCTATGCTAAAATATGTATACACAGAAAGGACTTATATGTAATTATAATTTTTCACTGACAGTATATCATTAACATATTTCCATGTTTATAAACAGAATTAGACTTTTAGAACTGAAGAACCCTTAAAATTCATTTAGAACAGAATAAACAGAAAACAGCACCTGCACATACAACCACACATACATTGCCCTCCTCTTCCACATGCCCATGATGCCTGGTGCTGAGTCATCATGGCACCCTCTGGTAGAGTTGAGACATAGCCTTAAAGTCCTCCTCAACAAAGTGCTACACACAGCTACAACCAAAAGATTAAGGGTTAAAGTCATGCAAGCTGAAACTGATTATTTTTGACTAATCTAAACCAATAATAAGGAGTCAAGTGATTTCTTGACCAAAATCACACAATTAGCAATGGATCCAAGGTTAGGAACTTGCTAAAATACTACGTCCTTGTAAATTTAAAAATCGTCTTTTACAGAATAGACTTCACAATGTTAACTTTTTTTTTTTAAAGATTTATTTATTTATTTGAGAGAGCGAGAATGAGAGAGAGAGAGCACATGAGAGGGGGGAGGGTCAGAGGGAGAAGCAGGCTCCCTGCCGAGCAGGGAGCCCGATGCGGGACTCGATCCAGGGACTCCAGGATCATGACCTGAGCCGGAGGCAGTCGCTTAACCAACTGAGCCACCCAGGCGCCCCACAATGTTAACTTTTAAACACTGAAATGAAAGGGATAAATGAAGTTCTGGGCGAAAGTATGAAATAATTAAGTGCACCTAAATTTCTATTTATTCTTTGTGTTTAGCCCCCATTTATATGGTGTCCTAGGAACACAACTTCTCCTCTACTTGATATTTTACAGATTAAGATTATAAGATATTTAGCAGATTAAGACTACCATACATGAATCTAAAAGGCCCTTCCAAACTCTTGTTGATGAAAACCGTCTAGGATTCTGAGATCCCCCAAAGCTCGTGGTGGGCATTTCAGAAATCTGACAGAGCGGAATGTCACCTCTACCCCTGAATCTGGGGGACTTTTGGAGAAGAAACCTATCTGTGCATGTTTCGTATCTTTAGACTCCTGAATTCTCGAAGCAGGTAGTAGCCTGTGGCTTTCACCATGTGATGTGGAGTGGTATGGCAAACAGGCCGGGTTCACATACTATATGAGCACATCACTGTATTAGCAATGTATTGTAGCCTCAAGTGCTCATCCGGGGACCACGTTCTACCAGCTCAAGATAATAAATACCGCCCAGCTGAGCCAACATGAGCACTTATTTTGTGCCAAGCACTGTGTTAGGTTCTGAGGCTACAAAGATCCGGCAGACATAGTTCCTAGCCTGAAGGAGCTTGTTTTTGCCCTGGGTGTTGGTAGTGGGGCACTAAGGACCCCACAAATTCAGATTTTGACTAATAACATTAAAACATAGTGAAAGAGGGCGCCTGGGTGGCTCAGTTGGTTAAGCGACTGCCTTCGGCTCGGGTCATGATCCTGGAGTCCCGGGATCGAGTCCCGCATCGGGCTCCCTGCTCGGCGGGGAGTCTGCTTCTCCCTCTGACCCTGCTGTCTCTCATTCTCTCTGTCTCAAATAAATAAATAAAATCTTTAAAAAAAAAAAAAAAAAAAACATAGTGAAAGAGAAGTCTCCAAAGCTAAAAGAATCCCTTCTTTTCATATAACCTGATCTGTGATAGTAGCAAATTTAAAGAAAGAATGTATCAATAATTGGAAATGGCTTGTATGAAAGTGTAGAAAAAGCAGAAGTTGAAGATGCAATTTGAAGTTGGTTCTCCAACTTCAAATTGTGGTCAGCACACTGTAAATGAGAAGTCTGTGGAATAGATACATTTATTGTGGAGATAGACACAGCAATTTCTTACAGTATGATAACATATTTAACTAAATAAACAAAAATGCCAAATCGTAAACCTTAAAAAAATGTCTTTTCTCATGGGCACCTGGGTGGCTCAGTCGGTTGGGTGACTGACTTGATTTCAGCTCGGGTCATGATCTCGGGGTCATAGGATTGAGCCCCGAGTCAGGTTCTGTGCTCAGTGTGGAATCTTCTTGGGATTCTCTCCCTCTCCCTCTGCCCCATCCCCGTGCGCTCTCTCTCTTTCTCTCTCTCTCCCTCTCTATCTCTCTCTCTCTAATAAGTAAGTAAATAAAAGCTAAAAAAAAAAGTATTTTCTCATAATCTACTTGACAATCATGCCCCATGACACACTCTACAGCTCCCAGGACTTCTTTACTCAGAGTTTTTAATTTGACAGTTGTGCAAATACTAGTTTACTCTTTCTCTCCCTTAATCTCAATGGTACAGTGCTCGCTGCATCTATCATCAATCTCTTATAAACTTGGTTGGTCTAATCCACTCAGACCAGAACTTGGAAATTAAATGTCAGAACTTGGAAACTTAAAGCTGTAACTTCAGGTAATTCACCAAGATAAACTTACCTTATAATAAAGTCAATCAGGCCACTTTCCCTGGTGAAATCTTCCCAGCACATTGGGTACCTCTTAAACCCCAATAACACTCAGAATTGCTCAAGCACCGCAGGAATACGATAGAAATTTTCATTGATATTCCAAAATGATCTCTGTAGAAATGTGCACAAGTACTTAAAATTACTGTAATTCTTTCTTCTTAGCAAGATATTGCAAGATTTTAACCACTCTGTCTAAAGTGGAAACTAAAATATAGATGGAATAATGCAAAGCAAAAGTACAATATTATTAATAATTTTTAAATGATTCATTTAACTTTTTACTCGATATTTCAAACAACTCAGAAACCACTATAATGGGGATGAGAAATTCACTCAAAGAACAAACAGAACCACGGAGAATCCTTTACCTGTTCTCAGAATGTTGCAGTGGTTGTGGCTAGAGTAGAAGTATATCTTGGGTTTCTAATTCCAGGGTTGCCTGAAGAGAGACTAGCGTCTGAGTATGAAAGTGCCCTGATCGAACTACCTTGCACTGCAAGTCATGTTGTATGTATATGGCAGAAATAAGCTTTGTTAAAGCAGCTCCTTCTAGAAGGTGCTGCTTATCTCATTTGCCCTCTCAGAAAACCTGTATCCTAACTCCGCCATTCGAAGCATACTCATTAGTTCAGGTCCTGTGAGTAACGGCAATGGATCTTAGGGGCTCTTTCATAGAGAGTTTTATGAGCATTAAACACTTTAGAATAATAACTAGCCATTCCTCATATTGGAGGAAGAAGCAGGTATGGTTTTCTACATGGTTAATGTGAACAAAACTCTGACGGCATTTAGTAAGTTAACTATTGCTAATTTCCGAGTCCTTTCCCCTAGGAACTGTAGAAAACCCTTAGCCAAGCTTAGCTTGAAAAAATGGTTATAATCCAAAATTTTTTTCTTTTTGATTCAGTATGTCCAATATTATTCCTGCCTGTATTTCATGTTCTGACATCTGGGTTCTTATTTCCACTAGAGATTTCCCTAGGCTCCCTTGCATAATAGCAATTACTGATGTAAAGCTTACTTTGTACCAGACACTGCTCCAAGTATTTATATATCCATTTAATATACAAAACAAACCTCATGAGATGTGAATGATTATAACTGCATTATACATGTAAGGAAAATAAGGCACAGAAAGGTTAAGAACTTACCCAAAGTCACACAGCTAGTATGTGGCAGAAACTGAGGATTCAAACTCCAGGTGATTAACTACTATGTTCTATTGTTTTTCTTTTGTTTTTCTAATTTTATTTTATTATGTTATGTTAGTCACCATACATTGCATCATTAGTTTTTGATGTAGTGTTCCATGATTCATTTTTTGCATATAACACCCAGTGCTCCGTGCAGTACATGCCCTCTTTAATACCCATCACCAGGCTAACCCATCCCCCCACCCTCCTCCCCTCTAGAACCCTCAGTTTGTTCCTCAGATTCCACAGTCTCTTATGGTTCGTCTCCCCTGCCAATTTCCCTGCCCCTTCATTTTTCCCTTCCTACTATCTTCTTCTTCTTTTTTTTTTTTTAACATATAATGTATTATTTGTTTCAGGGGTACAGGTCTGTGATTCATCAGTCTTACACAATTCACAGCATTCACCATAGCACATACCCTCCCCAGTGTCTATCACCCAGCCACCCCATCCCTCCCACCCCCCTCCACTCCAGCAACCCTCAGATTGTTCCCTGAGATTAAGAGTGTCTTATGTTTTGTCTCCCTCTCTGGTTTCATTTGTTTCATTTTTTTCTCCCTTCCCCTATGCTCCTCTGTCTTGTTTCTCAAATTCCTCATATCAGTGATATCATATGATACTTGTCTTTCTCTGATTGACTTACTTCCTTCAGCATCATACCCTCTAGTTCCATCCACGTCATTGCAAATGGTAAGATTTCATTTTTTTGATGGCTGCATAATATTCCGTTGTATATATATATACCACATCTTCTTTATCCATTCATCTGTTGATGGACATCTTGGTTCTTTCCATAGTTTGGCTATTGTGGACATTGCTGCTATAAACATTGGGGTGCATGTACCTCTTTGGATCACTACATTTGTATCTTTGGGGTAAATACCCAGTAGTGCAATTGTTGGGTCGTAGGGTAGCTCTATTTTTAACTTTTTGAGGAATCTCTATACTGTTTTCCAGAGTGGCTGCACCAGCTTGCATTCCCACCAACAGTGTAGGAGGGTTCTCTTTTCTCTGCATCCTCACCAACATCTGTCGCTTCCTGACTTGTTAATTTTAGCCATTCTGACTGGTGTGAGGTGGTTTTCTAAGTACCAGGTACTTGATCACAGAATTCTTAGGGCTTGCTCCCACCAGTATGCTCAGAAAAACACCTACTTTCCTCCCTCCCTCCTTCCCTCCCTCCCCTCTTCTCTTTTAATCCTGTTTGGCACTCTAAACTCCAAATTAGTTTGAGGTAGGGGAGGGCCATGGGGATATGGGAAGTACACCACACAGATACTATCTTTGTGCTTGCTTTGCAGATGAAACCAAGATGCATGAGAATTTGCACATACAGAGGTGCATGCAATTGCCTTAAACCTCCCATTTTCTCATGCTCTTAATTTTTAGGGCTTAGTCAATTAATCAAAATTACAGTCCTATTTAAGTATCAGGAAATTAGAGTATGTAAAAGACCATACATGTTTTCTGATCTAATCATTAGAACATGCTCTTCCTTTAGCAATTCATTATTTTTTTATTTTAAAAAATAGTCTCTTCCATTGAGATTTAATGGATCACATATTCCTAGTCAGAAAAAATGAAATTATTTCCATTTTGAAAATAAATGTGTATGTATATATGTATATGTATGTGCATATATGTATATGTATATACATATATATATGTAATGAATCCAGGAGGAAGAAGATATTTTATCTTTGGTCTCTCTTCTATAGCAGATCTACATCCTTGCTTTTCTATAAACTGAAACCAGGCAATATGGAAAGTAGATTCACTTCTTTCCAGGATTAAAAAATATAACTCAAATACACGCAAAATTCATTGTATGGATGTTGGCACTAAATTTCCTTGCAAAGTCACTATTCTATCACTGTTAATAAAAAGATAACACATACTGACAAGACTGTAAATGTCTATTGAAAGAATTATGCTTGATTAAAAATATTGAATTATTTTGTTATCTTATGCAAACATATTTTATTGGGCAAGATTGCCCTCTTGTGTTTTCTCTAGTTAAGTCATTATTATTTTTATCAATTTAATATTCAGCTTTTAACTTTTCATTCTAAAATTAACTCAACAACATGGATGGAGCTAGAGTGTATTATGCTAAGTGAAATAAGTCAGAGAAAGACAAATACCATGTGATTTCACACATATGTGGAATTTAAGAAACAAAACAGATGAACATGGAAGGGGAAAAAAAGAGAGAGGCAAACCATAAAACAGACTCTTAACTATAGAGAACAAACCGAGGGTTGCTGGAGGGGAGGTAGGGGGTTAGACTAAATAGTGACGGGTATTAAGGAAGGTACTTGTGTGGAGCACTGGGTGTTATATATAAGTGATGAATCACTAACTTCTACTCCTGAAACCAATATTACATTATATGTTAACTAACTAGAATTTAAATAAAAAGTTGAGACATTAAAAAAATTAATTAAATAAAATAAAATTAACTCACTGCCAAAGGAACTTTAAAGCCTTATGTTCACAACCATACTGATCAGTAGTAGTTAATGTTATGGTTTATGGTACACTCATTCCTCTAAATCTCTGGGTTAATTTGTAAAATATCGTGGCCTAAATTACAAGGAAGCAGAGTCCATCAGAAGTAAATACATAAGCAAAAATTTAGAATTATGTCAAGGAATACTAAAACCCTGATACTTACTACTCACTTTACCAAGTTATGGAAGGTGCAGCCAATTCATCTGTTAGTATGAGTCTGGCTTGATAATCTTGCAGTCAGTTTCCCCCTTTAACTTACTTAGTTATTATGATTATATAAAAACATTGCTAACATTTTAAATTATTTTGAAAAAAATTTCCTTGTCTGTTAAATTAGCAAAGACTTCTTTTTTAATGTTGTCTAATTAGAACAAGTACTCTCATATGGTGAAATGTAAATTTGGTACACTCCTTTTTGTAAATCAAATTGACAGTATATGCTAAAAGCCTTAAAAAAGCCTTATTAGGTTTGCTTCTAAGAATTTATCTCAAAAGCACAATCTTAAGAACCCCCAAAACTTTATGCCCAAACTACTCATCATAACATTATTTATGGTACAAACACTGGCTGTGTGTTGAATTTGATTGAAATACATGCAGTGGAATTTTTGCAAGAATTAAAATTTTAATGTAACATTTAAAATAACATGAAATTTTTCTATGTTAATGTTAAGTTTAAAAAATTCAGGATATAAATATACATGTGTGTATGTGTGGGTGTATGTCACAATGATCTAAAAGCAATTCTCCCCAAACTATAAACAAAGACTAAAATGAAATGCCTCAAAATATTAATAGTGGTTGTCATTTGGGGGTAGCACTCTGGTGGCTATTTCTCTATTTTTCACTTGCCTGTGTTTTCCATGTATTACTGTTATAATAGGGGAAGCCTGCATGTTACTAATATCAGCAGAATTGAGGTACTGTCCTCTTTATACAGATCAGGAATTTGGTGGCTTTCTGTGCAAGCTAAGAAAGCTTGTGTAAAGGAAATTTGGACCTTAGCAACTGGCTCAGGATAGTTGAGCCATTGTAGGAAAGTGGAGAAGCCCCTAGATTAGGAAAAGAGTGGGGTAGTTCCTTAGGATGGAGACATTCTCTCTCAATACTTTATTCTTTGGAAGAAGAAAAAGGTAGAATTATGTAGTGGATTCCTTCTCCAGATACATAAAAAAGCAAACAAAGCAACAACCATTTATTTGGTGCTTTAATATATGCTAGGTTGGTCTGAAAGGGTCAAAAGCTAAATGCAATGAATGGCTGAATGAAAAGGATGGTTACAGAATTTCATGTCCAGGGGCACCTGGGTGGCTCAGTCAGTTAAGTGTCTGCCTTCAGCTCAGGTCATGATCCCAGGGTCCTGGGATCAAGCCCCACATCAGGCTCCTTGCTCTGCAGGGAGCCTGCTTCTCCTCCTCCCTGCTTGTGCTCTCTCCCTGTCTCTCCTTCTCTCTCTCTCAAATAAATAAATAAAATCTTAATAAAAAAAAAAAAGAATTTCATGTCCAGCCATCACCTAGGACCCCTCAGCTGCACTGTAGCTAAGGAACTGCTCTTCCCACCTGTAGTTCGGTAACAATCCTTGATTCCCTTAGCTCCCATTCTCATTCATTTTTCAGGTGGCAGAGAGAGACAGTGATCTTTTCAAAGAACAAACCTTCCACAGATTCCCAGTACCTCTGGAGATAAACTCTAAATTTATGGGGGTTGACAAGGCCCTTTATGACCTGGCTTTGGCTAAACACATCCAGCTTCCTCTTCTGCTTTCTCCAGGCATTCTGATCTTCCCAAGGCTTTGCCCATCCTGTCTCTTGTTTAGTTAACTCCTGCTTACTTTTCAAGTCTCTGGTTAAATGTTCCCTTCATTGGGAAAATGCAGCTGCCCCTCTATGTGCACCTATCATAATCCCAGCTTTCCCTAACATAACCCTTTCTGTGTGTTATTAAATTCTCTGGTTTGATTGTCTTTATCTGGACTATAGGCACTGTGCAAGGCAAGGGCTGAGTCTGCCCTTCACCTTGATACCTACAATGCCTAACAGGGGAGCAACAGGTGTTTACTGAATAAATGAATGAATGGACAAATTAAGTGAGATAGCTTGATTATATTCAACTTCCCACAAACTTTCTCTCTAAAGATGTACTCTAATTGATGAAAGTGCATATTAATATAAGGTACATATTAATATAAAGAGGATACGTTGTGATGATGGTGGTCCTGGGGATGCTGTGAGTTCTTCATTCAGCACTGCGGTTCTGAATCCTATTCTCACTTAACAGATATATGTGCATGTGTGTATATACTTCAAGAGATTTTTCAAATTAATTTTTCAAGCCCCTTATGGGGGAAAAAAGGGGTACTCTGATACATTAACCAGTTGTTTCTAGTCCTTAAAAAAAGATATTTTCATCCAACAATAGGGGAGTAAATTGATTCATAAAATAATTACAATCTTTAAAGACATAAGAAAATAATAATACCAAATTTTTATAAAAGTATACAAACTACATATACAGAAAAAGCTAATCTCTCCTACATATAAAAAGTACATATCATACATTTACATAATACGAAGATTGAAAGAAAGTGCATCAAAACGTATATTGTGATTATTTCTGAGAGTGATCACATGTAAAATACTTTTCTTCCTTATACTTTTTAGCATTTCTCTTCAGAATAAGCATGTATTACTTTGGTTAAAACACCAAAAGTTACCCAAAAATCTTTATAATAAGACAAATTCCTTTGTGGGTAGGCAGTTGTTTCAAAAATTGTTTTAAGACTAAAGGCTAGGCATAAATATTTTTCATATAGCACATATATACTTAAAAATATTTTACTGAATAGATTTAATAATGCAAATATTTTATACTTAATAGATTGACTAATGCAATGACCTTTAATGCAGATGCTACTAGAAGACACGACAGAACTATAATCATTTTGCATTTGACTTCTCAGATATCTTCATGTTCAAAGTTTTCCATATTTCTCAAGGGAAAACAAAGACTATTTTATGAAATGGTTTGGAAAGTCAATTAATGCACACATTATTATGCCAAGCACAAATGAGATGGCATTTAAAAAAAAAAGACTAAAGGATGGGCTGGAGGCAGTTAACTAACCATTTAGGTACTGGAAGTTGATTAGGGGGAGAGGCTAATTTGGGCAGAATTACCTCTTGAAACAGGCCAAAAGCAGCAATCACACAGGGAGTCTGGGAAAGTCCCTCACCTGCACCACCTATCTCAATAGATCTAGGAAGTTGCTTTTTTGTTTTTGTTTTTGTTTAACAATAGGTCCAGTGATAAGCAAAACTGCCCTCCTCCAAAGCTCCCTGAAATGCAAAAAGACTAAGAAGATCAAAGGAACCATTAACCACTCCCTGAACTTCAAAGGTTTCTCCTATGAGAACTCTGAGAAGCAGCTGTGAGTTTATAGATGGCGTAGAGACTTCCATTGCAGTATAGAAATATAACAAATATCTTGATTATGTTATTCTTTTTATTTCTTTACTATGGTTGCATTTTAGATTTTACAGTTCTGTACACATATTAAAATGAGTAATAAATCAAAATATATTATGACTAGAGATACACATTCCCAAATGAGCACTACGACGTTATTCTTAGCACTACTCTCTTTTAAATGTCTTGGTTGTTTCTTTATTTTCCCATTCAGAAAGGAAGTAATCAAACAACCACTTTGCCTCACAGACTTTATGTTTTAATGCAATATTCAAATAAAGTCTACAAAATCACTTGCTTTTCCTGGACTGGTTTCCAGACTCCGGTCCCCAATGATGAAAGTTATCTCTTCACTAAAGCATTTCATGCAGGCTGTGGTGACCTACGGTCCAAACAATTCAGTCAGCCATGCGTGTGTGTAGCATTCATTTGAATAATAAAAAATGCATCTGTAAGTGATTTTTTTTTACTTTTTGTGAAATTCTTTATTAAAAATTTTTGTATTGAAATATCACATATAAATCATGTTTACGGCTCAATAAATTTTCACAAAAAGTGTACACTCATGTAATAACCAGCACTCAGATAAAAAAATAAATTATAGAATATTTCTAGCACCTCAAAACTCTCTCTTGGGCCTTCTTCCACATTCCTGACTTCTACCCTGAGATACTGATTATACTAGCCAACAATGGCCAGACATATATAAAAACAGAGCTCTGGGGGCGCCTGGTTAAGCGTCTGCCTTCAGCTCAGGTCATGATCCTAGGGTCCTGGGATCCTGGGATCACCCAGCCTTGGGCTCCCTGCTTCTTCCTCTCCCTCTGCCCCTCCCCCCCTGCTCATGCTCTCTCTGTCTCTCTCAAAAATAAATAATAAAAAAACTTTAATAAAAAAATAGAGCTCTAACCCACAACCCTCAGCAACCTGCCCACCAACCCCTTATCTATCATGAACAACCCAGGAAGCCAGACTGCTCTGAGTTGGACTTATAGGAAGTCAGACTGCTACCTCTAGTAACAACCTGGGAATCCAAACCAACTTCTTTAACAATTGACCACAATGGTCAGGACTTGATTAATGACTGATAGCTTCTCCAATTTTTGTCCCTGATTCCAACTTAGGACCAATGCAAGAAAGTCAAGTATGCACCCCTAGCCAATCCTGTAAGTGCTTATTTTAAGCAGAAGAATCTTAAGCAAAAGACTCTAGAAGATACTACTAGATTTTTTTTAAAGATTTTTATTTTTATTTATTTGACAGAGAGAGACACAGCAAGAGAGGGAACACAAGCAGGGGGGGTGGGAGAGGGAGAAGCAGGCTTCCCGCTGAGCAGGGAGCCCGATGCGGGGCTCAATCCCAGGACCCTGGGATCATGACCTGAGCCGAAGGCAGATGCTTAATGACTGAGCCACCCAGGCGCCCCGATACTACTAGATTCTTAAGACCCTTGAAGACACTTTTCTTATCACTTCTAGTGATGAGAAGTCCTATATAAATAAACTTGTTTAAAGACATTTACACCAAGAGACATATCTCCAATCTGAAAAGGTGTAGAGCAAGATCAATCTTTGATGCATGCATTCAGAATCATGTATTATGCATCTACCAGTAATAAGAGGATAAGACATAATTCCCACCCTTACAAGTTTTCTATTCTAGAAGAAGCCACAGAAGAGCAAAGAAGTCATGAACAAGTTTGGTCACAGAAATCCAAAGCACTCACAGAGCAGGAAGAAGTCAGTTTTGCAAGTGGAGAGGAGGTAGGTGTGTGTGTGTGTGTGTGAGAGAGAGAGAGAGAGAAAGAGAGAAGGGGAGATTAGGAATGGTGAAGGTGATGATTTCAAGGACCAGTAGCAGGATGAGCCCAGATATAGAGATCAGAAAACCATCTCACACATTTTGGGTACTACAGGTAGTAGTTTGGTTCAAAGTTCACTCACTCATATATAAAATAATTATTAATTGAATACTTTGAGTTAAAATTGTGAATGGCAAGAAATAACTTGGTGCTTCAAGATAAGATCATCAAGAGGGCCTTGTCTATGCAATGAACATAGAACGTGGCCTTCCTAGCATCCATTCCCCATTCTTTTTTCTAACAGAAACTCAATTTTGTTTAGTATACACCCTTTCCCCACAACACATATGCCTCCAAAGAAGCTCACTCACTCCTAGTTCTGGGTAGCCTGAGTAGGGGTAAACTTAGTCTCTTTCCAGCACGTGACCAATTCTGATAAACAACACATCAACAGACGTTTGCTAAAGGCTTCTGGGAAAGTAACTCTTTGTGAGTTACTGAAAGCCTCTCCCTTCCTCTCACTGGGCATGAATCAAGAAACACATAGCCCCAAACACTTACGGCAACTATATCATAACTATGAAGGAAGCAGCTTTAGGATGGAGCTGACTCTATGAATGGCAAGAGAGAGAAAGAAACCTGGGTTTTTAAATAATATCATTGAACCCATTAACCCCGAACTTCGCCCTGCCTCTGATAGTCTTTTACATGATCTAGTTCACTCTCTTACTTTTTTAAAAGCTAGATCGAGTTGGTTTTTCTGTTACTTGTGGCCAAAGCACCCTAACCTAGCTTTGATTATTAGGCAATGGGGCGTCACTGAAGAAGTTTAAGCAGGAGACGGACATAGTCAGTTTGCATTTTATGAGGACAGCAGTGGCAGAAATGTTGAGGATAGATGGGTGGGATGGGGGACTGGCTAACATTTACTGAGGGCACACCATGTGCTTCTACTAGGCTAAACACTTTACATATATTAATTCATTTAACCCTTCCCAACCCCTATGAGGTATGTAGTATTATCTACATTCAATAAGAACAATCTGAAGCTCAGAGACATTAAATTGTCCAAGATCACAGAGCTAGTAAGTGGCAGAGCCAGGATTTGAACCCCAATTTTATTATAGACATTTCTTCACATCCCTCTCACCCCCAGTAGTATGTATCAGGAGAAGCTCATCTTCATCTCAGCCACAAATAGGCCTCATTGATCTAAAAGTAAACCCAGTGACTGGGTTTCCAATGATTGACTTGGGAATAGGCTCGTGACCCAATTCTGGTCCGGCTTCTAACCACCAATTCACGCTGCATATTTCATAGGGTTATTGTGAGAACTAAAGTGGGCTATTGCTTATAACATACTTAATATATGGTAGGCCGACAATAAATGCTAGCTACTGCTGTGATGATTATAGACTCAAATATCAAGAAAAACTGAGAAGGCATGTTCAGAGAAGGAAGGCAAAGAAGTATGGTATGACAGAAGCCAAGAGAAGAGTTTTGGAAGGGCATAGCAAGATCAAATGCCATGGGAAAATAAAGTGACACGAGAGTTGAAGAGTGTAATGGGTCTAGCCTTTGGGACATAATGGGTGACTTTTGCCAGGGAGGTGTTAGTGGAAGGGTTGAGGTGGAAGGCCAGCTGACTGGCTAAAGAGCAAACTTGAATCTGAGGGGAGACGGTGGCTATCTATTGCAGATTAGCAGTTTCACTGTGATGGAAAGGAGAGAAAGCCAACAGGAGTCTCCAGAGAGAGTGCATTTATAAACTTTGAGGCAATAGCCAGCAAAGGTACCACTGAAAATTCAGGAGAGAGAACAATAATGGGACAGGTACCAAAGGAGACTGAAAGAGATGGCATCAAGCTCAGAGGTAGAGGGAGGTATTAGTCTTGAAGAACTGGGCCATCTTCTACCCTCTAATGTTTTTCCAGGGGCAGGAGATAAGAGTAAGTTCAGCTATAGATGCATTTATTAACATGGGGGGTGGGGGTGGAGGGAGTTCACCTTTGGAATAGTTCATTTTTCCTAGTGAAGCAGAGGCAGGGTCATCGGCTGAGGAGAGTATAAGGCAAGTAGTGGTCAAAGATAGTTGCTGTTGGATGAAGCCAGCCTGGAGAACTGGTAAAAACAACTCTAGAGTACTGACAGCTGAGGGCATAGCTAAATTGGAGACCAAGAATTTTCAATGGCTTTAATATATAGGAATATATATATATATATATATCTCCAGCACCTCTCACCTACCCAGGTGGAGATAGAAGAATCAGTCTGTCCACGCCCTCAGCAAGTTAGAAAGTATGAGCTTGAAAGTAATGAAAATAGTGACCATTTGACCATAGTCCTTTCTGGTTCCTTATACACCCCCGAGGCCTCAGTCATACAAACAAAACCTATGCCTACAGTTGGGACTGCCAACCACTGTTCTCAAAGGGTCAGAGGGTTAAAGAACAGACTGTCACTCCCTAAAATTCAAAGAGAAGAATCAAATTGTTAACTAAAACACTTTACCTGGGAATCTCATTGTGTTCCAAGATTACAGGTGGTAAAACAATACTCATCCTTTGATTAAATGCTATAAATCTAAAATTTGATGTGTCCCCTTTCTTTCATCTAGGATAAAACAAAGTTAAGGACATTTATATTCAAGGCTTTGTGTATAATAGATAGGATTAGTAGGATTAAGAGCCACATGGCATGTAAAATAAAACTACACAAATATTTAAATTATTCAGTAGGTACGCCTATGGTACATAACATGACATCCTGCTGAGTCAAGAGAACTTAAAGCATCTCTCCATTATTAGCAACTTCATTCCCACAGTTACCTTTCCAGTAGGTACACAGCCAGGAATCACCCCTAAACCTGGCCAAAAAGAGAAGAATGTTTACCTGTTAGGAGTTAGGAAGGAACTTTTCTCCTTCAGGAAGTTGCTTTAGGATATTGTTTCAAAATTGCTGTTGGTTATTTTAATTGATTTTGTTTAAAGATTTTATTTATTTATTTAACAGAGTGAGACACAGCGAGAGAGGGACACAAGCAGGGGGAGTGGGAGAGGGAGAAGCGGGCTTCCTGCCTAGCAGGGAGCCCAATGTGGGGCTCAATCCCAGGACCCTGGGATCATGACCTGAGCTGAAGGCAGATGCTTAACAACTGAGCCACCCAGGCACCCCTATTTTAGTTGATTTAATGAGGAGTTTTTTCTTCTAAAAAGCTTAAGGTGTGTCCTTTCATTGTTTAAAAGAGAACAAAGACAATAGTAAACAAGTGACTATTATATCATAAGATATGACAAAGCAATGAAAGTACCATTTATCCAGATAGAAGACTATCACTGGTTCCACCTCCCTTGTTTGCTCCGAGACCATTCCTTGCTCTGAAGTCATCGCTCACAGAGATAGATGTCTCTTCAGAGCCTCATAATAGGCACATATGCCTAAAGCATTAGAGTGAACTAATCCCATTTCTATACCTAAAATAATGCTGCCATCATAGCAGCATATTACTCACAAACATGAGTAAAAAGAAAAGACTTTTACAAATATAAAGACAGATTTCTTGGAGAAGTCTTCTGACTTAGAAGATCATCATTGGGATTTTAATACTGGGATATAAAGTGGAGTCACTGGAGCTTAAATATCAGAGATCTTTTTTTTTTTTTAAAGATTTTTATTTATTTATTTGACAGAGAGAGAGACAGTGAGAGCAGGAACACAAGCAGGGGGAGTGGGAGAGGGAGAAGCAGGCTTCCTGCTGAGCAAGGAGCCCGATGCGGGACTCGATCCCAGGACCCCGGGATCATGACCTGAGCTGAAGGCAGACGCTTAACGACTGAGCCACCCAGGCGCCCATTAAATATCAGAGATCTTATTAGCTTATTAACTAGCAAGGAGGCCAGAATTTACTTTGTAAGTATAAACATCCTAGACTGCTGAGAGAATAGCATAATGTAGGGGGGAAAAAAACAACAACAACTAGCAAGTCTCCTTTTATGTATTAGATATGTGAATAATAAGTGAATAAGACTCAGTCACTGACCTCAAGGAGGTCTTTCTCTCATCTTTCTGAAAATAACTGTGAGACAACATTTAGTGAACCCCTCAGTGTGAGAAAGTTCAGTGCCAAGTTATAGTATGGAAAGAACACTAAGACTTGCTGCCACTCATTCATTACAATGGAATCACATCTCTTTTAGGACAGGGTGATAGTCCACAGATAACAAGAGACATTTTTCTAAGTAAAAGTCACCTTAAATATGTTTTGGGGAGTTGTATGGGGCCATTTTGGCCATTTTTTCCTGCATGACTTGAACAGATCGTTGTTTCTTTGGCTGACCATCCAGGATACACTTCAAACTTATGTCATTTGAAAAATATGTATTGTTAAACAATGAATGTACATTTGGAAATATGGATTTGTTTTACTTTTTTTTTAAGATTTTATTTATTTGACAGAGAGAGAATGAGAGAGAGAGCACATGAGAGGGGGGAGGGTCAGAGGGAGAAGCAGACTCCCTGCCGAGCAGGGAGCCCGATGCGGGACTCGATCCAGGGACTCCAGGATCATGACCTGAGCCGGAGGCAGTCGCTTAACCAACTGAGCCACCCAGGTGCCCTGTTTTACTTTTTAAAAACCATAAATGGGATCCCATTGTACTTATGTTTATTTTACCTCCTTAGGGTGTTTAGGAGGTCTTAAGCACCTATGACAACCTGTGCTTTCTAAAAATGGCCACAGCAATATTTCTGGTCCCACATTCTCTTTAAAAACCTTGCCTTTCCCCATCAAGAAGTAGGGTCTATTTCCCCTCCCCCAGACCTGGGTGAGGTTTTGTGAGGGCGTGGAGAAATAGAAGGCAGCAGAATTGACACTGCATGACTTCTAAGGCAGATAAAAGGTAATATGGTAGAAACCTGGCTCTCCTTCTCTTGGGATACTCACCCTTAGAACCTAGCCATCATGCTGCGTGAAAGCCTAAAGTAGTCCATATTGAGACCACCTGGAGAGATCTACATGGAGTTGAACTGAGGTCTCCAGCCTGCAGCCTCCAGCCAGTATCAACCACCAACATGAAAGTGAAAAGTTTTCAGATGATTCTAATTCTCAGCCTTCCAGTTAAGGCCATATGCATAAAGGGAGCAGAGAAAAGTCATTCCTGCTGTCCAGTCTGAATTCCTGACCCACAGAATCCGTTGGCATAATAAATGGTTGTTTTATACCACTGTGTTGTGGGGGTACTTTGCAATGCAATCATAGTAACCTGAAGTGTACCAATATATTCTATTATATTCAATCTATTTCAATATTTCAACAATAACATAATTAACTATAGTATTAAGGCATCATAAGCTTATTTTAATCATTCCTTATTTAATCATTCCACTTAGGCGGTTTGGACTTGTTTCCAATTATAGACAAGGCTAAAATAAATAAGCATCTACATCTCTATTTGTACACAAATGTCAATATTTCTATAAAAATCTATAAATTAGTTTTTATAAAACCTATAAATGAGTTAATAAATACATGTAAGATATTTAGAACCATCCCTGGCACACAGTAACACATTTTATTATTACTATCTTTATCACTATAGATTGAACTTCTAGATGGAAGGTTTGTCCTTACTATCTTTGGTGACAAGGATCCTAACAACTGTATCTAATAGCTATGCTACAGTGTATCCCACTTTCTAGAGTTTATCATGGCAGAAAGTTGCAAACATAATCAGTCATAAAATTATGTCTCTGAAAACATCCATCTGCTGCTGACATGACTAGCTCTACAAATCAGTTTTCGAAAAACTTAATGTGCTCGGTGTGATGGAGAGTTACAAGAAGAGATCTGCTGGAAATCATCACTTGCGGACTAGAGAGGAAAGAGCGAAGCCACGTGCTCAAGTGCGTGCGGCTGTTCAATTCCTTTTGCATCCGCTTGGGCGGACCACTTGGTGGAGTAAGTGAGGAAGAGGTTCAGGACTTCGCTTTCCCGGTGACAGTTTGTGTCACAAGTTTAGGAATGGGCTTTTCTAGCCGTTGTCACTCTATTCCACCATCTCTAACTCTTCCCCAGACGTGCTTGTATCTGTCCAGCACCTTTTAATCACATTTACTTCCAAATTCCTGGGTGGGGTGAAGGGGAGTAAGGAGAGAGGAAGAGGACTACCTGTCCACCTTCTCTTGTCTCAAAGGGGCAGACTGATCAAACAACTCACACTGCAACCAGTTTTCAACAGCTTTTTAACGCCCTCTCTCTTTCGATTTTTCTCCCGTTTTGCTCCACTTTTTTAAGGGCTTCAGGTAACCGCCCTCCCCCCCTCTGCCTCCCTCCCCCGCCCCTCTCCGGGTCAGGGCAAACATAGCACAGCTGAGGAAGAGCATTTTTAGAGGACTCGTGTGCGGCCGGGTCGGCAGACCACCAGCCCGCGGGCTTCGCGGCCGCTCCGTTGGGGCGGCGGGCTTGGAACAGGGAGCGCCGGTCCCGCCCAGCTCTCCGCGGCCCAGCGTTGTAAGCTCGGCAGGCTGAGGAGTTCCAAAGCCGAGGACGGTGGGCTGGGAGCCGGAGACTCCAAAGCCCTCAGCAACTTCCCGGCCCCACAGCCCCACCCATTAGCACGCGGCCTCCCCCAGAGACCACAGGAGACACCTTCGTACCCGCCCCTCCACAGGTCACCTCCTTCCACGCCCCTTTCCCTTGGCCCCGGCAGCCGGCAGGCAGGGAAGTGTCGTAAAGCCAGGCCTAGGAAACTTTACCCGGGGTAACAGCCGAGGCGCTTTACGGCGACGGCGGCTGTGTGTGAACCTTGGCGGTGGTGGAGGCGACCGCGGCGGCGAAGGAGGCGGCGGCAGCGGCTGAGGAGGAAGAGGAGTGGCGGCAGTGGCGGCGGGGACCTGTGCGGGGTGAGCCGCGCGGAGGGGACAGGGAGGGGCTGCGGGTGACAGGGCCAGCGGATGGTTGCGGGCGGACGGGGACGGTGGCCGGCTGAACAGCTGGGCGGCGCTGAAGAGCGGGGGGGGGCGCGGAACTGGGGGTGCTGCTCCGTGAGGGACGGTTTCTGCCTTTGTTCCCCCCCACCTGCACCGTTCCCCCCCGCCCGCCCGCCGCCCCCTCTGCTGCGCGCTTGTCCGCCGGGTCTCATGGCCTCCCCTCTCGGTCTGTGTCGCCTCTAGGATGGCGGAGGTACCGCCTGGGCCTAGCAGCCTCCTCCCACCACCAGCACCTCCGGCCTCGGCGGCGGCCGAGCCCCGCTGTCCTTTCCCGGCGGGGGCCGCCCTCGCCTGCTGCAGCGAGGACGAGGAGGACGACGAGGAGCACGAAGGCGGCGGCGGCAGGAGCCCGGCGGGCGGCGAGGCGACGGCGGCGGCCAAGGGGCATCCGTGCCTCCGCTGCCCTCAGCCGCCGCAGGAGCAGCAGCAGCTCAACGGATTGATCAGCCCCGAACTGCGGCACCTCCGGGCGGCCGCCTCCCTCAAGAGCAAGGTTTTGAGCGTGGCCGAGGCGGCCACGACCACGGCCACCCCCGACGGGGGGCCCAGAGCGACTGCAACAAAAGGAGCTGGGGTACACTCGGGCGAGAGTCCCCCTCACTGCCTCCCCAGTAATAGAAGAACTGCGCTCCCCAGCCCGGCAGAGGCAGTGGCGGCGAGCGATCCTGCGGCGACCCGCAATGGACTGGCGGAGGGCACCGAGCAGGAGGAGGAGGAGGAGGAAGACGAGCAGGTGCGGCTGCTGTCTTCATCCCTGACCGCCGGCTGCAGTTTAAGAAGCCCCTCAGGCAGGGAGGTTGAGCCTGGGGAGGATCGGACGATACGTTATGTCCGATATGAATCCGAGCTACAAATGCCCGATATCATGAGACTGATCACCAAAGATCTGTCTGAACCCTACTCCATTTATACCTATAGATATTTTATCCACAACTGGCCACAGCTGTGCTTCTTGGTAAGTGGATGGAATGCAAAGAGGGTGAACCCCGCAGAGAGATCCAGGCCGTGCAGGGCAGGGAGTGTGAGGGCTGAGAGTGGCAGTGGATGTATACTCCTGCGTTTCATAGTATGTTACATGATGGAAAGTGCGTGTATGCACTACTAGTTATTTAATGAAACTTTTGAAGGTAAGACGTCTTGATCTGGCTTAAGTTGGTATGTAAATGCAACAAGCCTGTATGATGCATGTTGGGGGTCTTGGATCCTGTTTATATTAGCTTATAATCATGTTTAACTGTCTTTAATTACCTTCCCTCATCCTCAAAGCACTTTGCAATCATTTAATTTGAACATGGTTCTGTTCGGATACAGGCTTTATTAATCTCCCAATTACAGCCGTAATCAGGGAAGAGTGTATGCATAAACATGTTTTGGTGAACATGATTGTCAGTAAACTTGCTGTGGCCACATTGGAGAATTAAATCTTAACAAGCATTTTCTTATTTTCAAGTAATTATGGGGATTGTTTCTTTTTACTTCAACAGGGCAGTTAACAGTTGTAGCACCAGAAAACACGCTGGTGCTAGATTTTAGAAGGCACTACTAACACTTCTGGTGACTGAAAGACTCCTGAAACTTGAACAAAATACCTTTTTGTGGAATGTAAGAAACTAAGTGTGAAATTGTTACCCACCTAATTTTTTTCTTTAAGAAACTGGTCATAGATATACCTAAATACTAGTAGTAACACTGGCCTGTGTAAAGTTATAGTTGACAAAATTTTTTTACTTATATGTAAGCAAAAAAGATTTGGCTATGAAACTAGCTAAATAGTTTTTTGTTTTTTAATTTATGTAGTATTGGCAGTACCGGTAGTTTCTTCCCAATAATACTGACCAACTTTAGTCTGTATGAAACCTTTCACTTAAATATTAACTGAAGGTATATGCTTTATATCTGTGTCCTCACAAGCATTTTGTTTCCATTGAATTTCACTGAGGAAAGGCAACATGCTTTTAATATTTTATGATATGTAAAGGGAGAGCACTGCTATATTTATTGTTTTAGCATTGACTTAGTTGCACTTAGCAAATCCCTGCAAGACGTTTTGACAGTGCTTTGAAATCTATCTTTTTGATTCTATATGTTGATAATCTGAAAATACTACTTCAATATTGTAGATAATGGTAGTTCTGTTTTCTATGTTCAGTTTGCTAAACTTCAATTTAGTATGTCTGTTTAAATTGTGGGAACTATCTTATATTTTACAAAACTACACTTCCAGGATTCTAACCATTGTATCAAAATAGTTCTTAGACATGCCTATGCTAATGAATATGGGAAAGTGATTTTATAGCACTATTATACATGTCATATTAAATGCCAGTGTAATTGCTAAAAATTTATGATTGATTTAATTGTAAGTTTACCCACAAAAGCATACACTTGAGTCAAACCTTAAATTGAAATAGTATATGTATTTCTGTTAATTACAGAAAATAGTTGTATATGTAATATTTAGTCAGCTTTGGGTTCTGATATTACCTCGGCCTCTCTCAACTTGTCTGCCATTTTAGACTCTGATAAACTTAGTAAATTTTAGTTTTGATATTTCATAGACTCCTTCCAGTTCACCAGCTGATTTGTACTTTAGCTCTTTAATAGCTGGTTTGTTTAACATTAAATTCTGAATATCTGGAAATTGAGATATGTACAGGTGGTTGACATCTAAGATTTACTAGTGCAAATATATATCTGGAGGTATTGAACATAAAACAGTAGTTAATCAGAGGCCATTTAGAATTGGGGCCTTTATGTTGGCATTTAAAAAATTTGAATTTCCTGTAAGAACTAATTTAAAACAAATATGTGTGTTCGTTTATTTTAAGTCATATCATTTTAGAACTGTAAAGGATCTTAAATATAATCTAGCTCAACTTTACTTTTTTTTTTTTAATGCAAAAAAAATTAAGGACCAAAGTGACTTAAAATGTTTAAATCTTCGGATACTTAGGAGTGCCTGGCTGGCTCAGTCAGTGTAACGTGCAATTCTTGATCTAGGTTGTGAGTTCGAGCCCCAAGTTGGGTGTAGAGATTACATAAAAATAAAAGCTTATATAAAAAAAAAAAAAAAGCTTCAGGTATTCAGTGGCAGAGAGGTAAAACTATAACTTTACCTGACCTCTTATTATGGAAATAAGAACCTGAAAAATTACATACTCTTGACGGTGAAGATCATTGTGTTACCAAGTTATGCTTCATCAAGGGACGGTTGTCCTTGCAAACATGAAAAATCTGAAGAGATTGAAAACCTCCAAAATGTTTTTGGTTTCCATATAACCTGTAATGGATCAAATGGAATGTATGAGGTTGAACCTTAGAAAATTGCCAATACTTGACCATATCTGACTAACAAAAATGACAGTTTCTTACGATTCTTCCTAATAATTGTAACAAATGTGAAAGTAGAGTACCAGACAAATGGGAGACACCGTGAATTACTCTACTCTTAACTAATTTAGCTCTACCTCTTTTGAGTTCATGGTATTTTCAGCTGTTGGTGCCTTTTTGAACTTCTTAAACTTATTACCAGTGATGTATTCTAGTCTGTTTATTCTAAATTTAACTTTCTGGCTTCCTCTGTTTTCCCATGTATAGCATTCTGGAATTTGGGAATTTCTATTTCACACAACTTGAATTTTTCAACTTTTATAGATTGACAGGCATTTGGCCTTGTAGAGTTAAGTCTTAATCTTGCCAGGAATTTTTCAGTTCCCATCCTTGAAAAAAGAACACATTTGATAGTATGAGTTCCAAATATATGTGCAAAGCTTTTATTTGGAAAAATTGACAAATAGTTTAGTGATTCTTATAAGTGTATATCCATCAGCAATTTATCAGAAAAAAAAAATAACAGCATAGGCCTTCCTCACTACCAACATCTTATTAGTAATAGTATATTGTAAACTGGGCTTTTATTTTTTTACTGATTCGTACCACTTGATTTTTGCTCCTACAGATTCTTAATTAGGAAGAAGTCAATCTAGTCCAAGTGTGAACTGATATAATACTTCATTTGCCTATTACTTCCTTGGTCAAAGGACGAAGATTTGTTTGAAATTCCTATCCAATTTGAAAATCTTGTCCAATTGTATTGTGTCTAGAGGTTCTGATTTTGAAGAAACTTCTTTTGGATGGTTTACTAACTGTGAAGTGTAGCTGTCCTACAGTTTTGTATCCTAGATTTATATAGGTTTCTGTTTTTCCCTAACTTAAGAGATCAGGTCAAAAAGTATTTTAATGTACCATTAGTTCAATCATGTACACACACACAACCACATACATATATTTGAGGTGAGTTACTTTCAAATCAGAAAAATGCTGTCAGAGTTGTTCAGCCAGCCAACTTTTGTGTATTTTTCAGGTCTTATTTCAGAAAGAAATTTTAGTTTTCAAAAGAATTTTGATAGAACCAGATTGATTTATTGTGAATGAAAATGGAAATAGCAATTTTAGAGGTTTATTGGTTCAAAATAGTTTTGGATTGTGTGATAAAGCAGAAATGCATTAGTGTGAATTGTTGAATTTAATATCCCATCAAAAAGATTTTTCTGACCTAGTTCAGGTTTGTGTGAAATAGATTAGAATTACCTTGCCTACAAGATTTCTCCACAATTAAAAAAGGACTTTTTAATCATTTTACAGAATGAGGGCTTTTTAATTTTTTAACCCAATTCCTGGTTTTTGTTGCTGAAATAGTTTCTTCTAAAAATTTAATTTTATTAAGAGATAATTTGAAGTTTTCCTATTTTTTTAATGAGTGCTCTTTATAGCAAACACATATTTCTAGCGAGCTGACACGTTATTAAATTATTGGAGTATTGCCCTATTGATATTTACCAGAATACAGTATTATTAGAACTTTTCATGAGTGACAGAACTTTTGAAAAACATTTTTAATGGTAACACTGGAAATCTTAATGAAAATGGGGGATGATTAGCATTTATTCAACATGTAACCTTTAATATTCTGGAAAGACATACATTTTTATTAAAATAATTCTATAAAGTTATATTAAAGCTTTTAGTATAATATGAAACTCTGGTTTTAAGTTCTAGATACTCTCTGAGCTTTATGAGAATGATAGTGTCAGGAGTGTCCTAAAAATGAGACCATTGTATATCTAGTCTTCATGGTCGTTCACTAAAAAAACCCCTTGGGTAGGATCCAAGGAATACCTTAAAAGCAATCTTTTTTCTGAAAATCATTTACATTTTTTTTCCTGATCAAAATCTAACCCTACTGTTCATGTATAAATATCATGTCTTATATTTGTTTTTCACCAAAACTTTATTAGAATTACGTTTAAATTTACAGTACTTTGATAAGCAAGTTTCACAATATTTTATCATATCCTAATGAATAGACATTTTCTTAAAAAAATTACTTTCATATATTTCCCCCTTTCCAAATCTTAAACATGTAGGTCTTTATTGCAAATAATTATAAGCACCTCTTATAAAGTACTTGAATGTTTGCTTTGTGGGAATCTTGCTTCCCCCCCCTCCCCACTAGGCTTTGATAATAAACATAAGCAATTCATGCCCTAAACAACGTTGAACGATTTTAAAACTGAAATATTTGAAGGAGTTCTAGGATTTAGATTTCTGAAACTTCTGTGATTGCTCTCTTACTAGAATTCTTATCTCTTCTTCCTCAAAAATGTGACCAGTGGTTGGTTGCTGTTTCCCTGGGTAATTGTGCAGTACCTGATGGCAATGTATTCTTCATAACTGTTTGTTTATTTTTAAGGCCATGGTAGGGGAGGAGTGTGTAGGTGCCATCGTTTGCAAGTTGGATATGCACAAAAAGATGTTCCGCAGAGGTTATATAGCCATGTTAGCCGTGGATTCCAAATACAGGAGAAATGGCATTGGTAAGGAAAATATTATGTCACTAAAAGAATGCATAAATTGTTTTCATTTTTGTTTTTTGAAGCAAAAGGTTTAAATGTAAATATGTAGAAATGAGAAAGAAGCGAAGGGAAGAAAATTAAGGTTATTTTATTTCAAAATATTTTTAAAATGTTCTTAAAATGACTTGTTTATTAATGCTTTGAGAAATTATCTTTCTAACAAGTAGGTGATCAGTTTTTACCTCCAGACATTTTTTTTTATCACATTCAAAATGATTTGTGTTCTACTACATACTGCCGTTTTCAGTAGCGTTACTGGGGCACTTGATCACAGCCCTCCAGGAGCTGTCTATACCTGGCTTAAGTGGACCTCAAGGCAAAATTATGGAGAAATTGTTACCATTATTTAGTACTAGTCCTCAAACATATTAACAAATCAGGGAGAACCAGGAGAAAGAATTGTTTCTTAGTATTCCCAGTTTCATCTCTTTCTTGGGTCTACTTTTCCTGGCATTTTCAGTTAAACTTATGATTTATAATGGTCGTTAGAATCACTGGGTGGTTTTAAAACAAATGCTTAGGTCCCTCCTCCTGAGAATCTTGTTTGTCCTGTTAAAAGTAGGACTGAAGCTTCCCCAGGTGACTGTGGTGTAAGCCTGGTTAAGAGCCACTGTCCTAGTGTCTAGGACCTACTGGCTTTTTGTTCAGGATGGGGGATCAAGCACTTGTCTGAGCGTGTCCAATTCTGGGATCTAGTGGAGCTCAGTAAGAATTCGTGAAAGATTTCATGCCTGTACCAGTATTTAATTACTAGCAGTTTTTTTGTCACTTGTAGTTTTTTTTTTAATACGAATGTTTTTGTCCGATTTAAGACTGTTTCACACAATCTGAGATGTCATGAGAAATCATTATGAATAGGTTGACTTAATACATTTGGTTTAACCAACCTTTCTTATTAGAGTTAAGAGTTTACTACTAAGGTTTTTAATGGATTGGACTTGTTATATAAGCCAAGTTTGAGTTTTTGACACATTAAAAAGAGCAGATAAGGGCTCATGGCAAATGATTAGCAATTGTCTGACTAGTTCACAGGGCAGAACCTGGTGGTTTGAGGGCTGCATCTTAGCCCTCAGACATTTTGTTTGGCCCATGTAATGTGATCTTCCTCATGTGCATGGTTGGAAAATTAAGAGATTCCTTACAGAATTTGGATTTCTTAAAATCAGAGTTGGCAGTTGTTTTCCCTTTTATGTACCAGATGTATCTGACCCTAAACTAGGATACATTTTGCTAGACATTTACAGAGACACTACTGGCATCATTTGGGAATGCTGGACTTCAGTATGCTCAGGCTCACTCTAAGGTTTGTAGGAACCAACCCAGTATCTTGGGCCCACTCTGCGTCACAGCAGTTTCTGGTGTAATCTTTGGCAAGATTCGCTCAAGAGTCTTGTAGTAACTTCAGCTAGTTCAAGGGTTTCCTGGGTTGCTCTGACCGTACCATATCTTGCCTTTTTCTTTTTCCCCTTTTCTCTTACCTTCAAACAGAACAGCACAAACTCCTACTTGGAGCAAGTAATTACACCTAAGAAAAAGGGATACATATGGAGGGAGATAGGTTTTTTATTATATTGCCATGTGTAGGTTCTGTTGGCCTCTCAGTTTAAATTTTTTCTCACTTAAGATAGTCTGTGTATCTGCATTCAAGGTAAACCCAGCATTTGATATTTCTGTGCTTAGTATGAATATGATAATTTAGGTATCTTTAAGAAACTAAATTTTCCTTCATTAATACTCATATCTATGTTCTAGGTACAAACTTGGTTAAGAAAGCTATATATGCCATGGTTGAAGGAGACTGTGATGAGGTAAGTCTTTCTAAATGTTTAAAACCTTTTACTGTGGTCTGTATTCTACCAGTTTTTTTTTTTTAAATAAGTATTCCATAATAAATTATACTGCAAATTTCATTGCAAACTATTACATAATTGTTGCTTGTGGTGAAAATTATATTCCTTTTAAAAACACATGAATTTTGGGCGCCTGTGTGGCTCAGTCATTAAGCGTCTGCCTTCGGCTCAGGTCATGATCCTGGGGTCCTGGGATCGAGTCCCACATCGGGCTCCCTGCTCGGCAGGAAGCCTGCTTCTCCCTCTCCCACTCCCCCTGCTTGTGTTCCTGCTCTCGCTGTCTCTCTCTGTCAAATAAATAAAATCTTTAAAAAAAACAAAACACATGAATTTTGACCTAGAACAATTTTAAGATGATAATGGGAGCTAAAATTTGTTCTTTGTCAAAATGTAAAGGTGAAATCTTAGACATTTTCAGTAAATAATTGGTATTCAGAGGAATTGGTATTCAGAGGATTTGTTCAGTTAAAGTCACTTAAGGTAGCTCTTATTATAATCTTACTGCAATTTCCTTACATATTGGCCTTGGTTTCTCTCTAAATAACATTTTTTTTTTTTTAACTTTGGGCCAACTGTCAGCTCATATGAAAGACATTTCGTGTTTGAAGAAAAATCAGCATTAAATAATGAGAAGGCTGAGGAGAAAAAATTACAACCACTTTTTAAATGTAGACCTGTCTGTGTATTAACCTAGGAGTGTCTTTTCTCTTTAGCCTGTTTGTACAGCCTAACCACAGCTATAATTTCTTTGTAGCCTATAGCACTGTCCTGTACACATAGTGAGTGCTCTGTAACTAATGGTGATGATTGGGAATGTTAAAATTTACTGTCATATGATGTGGAAGGAAATAAGTATGAACTAGAGAAGTATAGATGTTTTTAATACAGCAATGGTGACTGAGATGGAACAAAGTTGTATTGTGTTAATAATTTTATAAACCGTACAAGTGACAATTATCTCTATTATTGGAGGGCAACTATGCCTTAGAGAGTTCTCAAAATACTTAAAATTAGGTAATTTTTTCCTCAAAAGACTCTAACCTGTTTTGATTACTTTTTTTTTAAGACGGTTTTTTTTCTGTACAAAATGTATACACAGTCGTTAAACATGATGTGTATGTGTGATTCGAGGGTACAGAGTCCCTTCATTCACCATGCTCACACTCTGCAGCTCTTCATTCTTCTTTCCGCTTATAGCTACTGTTCATCTTCAAATATGTATCCTCCCATTTCTAAGCACACATCTAAGCTGTGTAATACTTTTTCTTTACACAAATGAAGCCATAGTTATTATTCTGCAATAATTACTTTTTTTTATTTAACAATATCTCATGAACATGTTTCCATGTCAGAATACAGAGATTTACCATAGAGTATTCTCACCCTTCTTGTTCACATTAGTTTGTATTCTGGCAGATTACACTAAATAGTGGTTGTTTGAGAAGGCCTGCAGGTATGTTGGGCAGCACAGAGGAAATCATCCTGGCATTTCAGGATGTTCAGTGTTACTTCAAATAAGGTAATTCACATGTAGTGAAGGATCTTACATGGTAAACAGCTTTTAATATAATACCACAAAGTAAAAGATGCAGTGACCCTGATCATTTAAATGTCTGGTAACTAAAATTTGCAGAAGAGGATTAGACTGCATATGTTGATGGGTGTAAGTCTCTATGTTTGTAGCCACACTGGTTTAGTTCATCAGGAGGAGAAGTCAAGCTTCATAAAAGTTGCCAAACAGTTTGGAGAAATCTTTGGGTTGATAAGACCATGTTTTGATCCTCTACTGCTACTGAGTAGAGTGTAGTGAGCAGGGATGTTACGAACAGGGAGTATTATGTTCCTTAATGGTGTTATACCTTTTGTGAGTTATCCTAGTCACTACCCGTGAGACATGGTAGTGTGCTTTACCTTAACAGAACAAATATGTTTATATCGTATTCGTTTTCCTTTAAAAGGTCTGGGGATTGATATGGAGATTTGGGTTATATTGTTTTAGTCTCATAGTTAGATCCTAAATTAGTGACACGTTTTATGGTAGAAATACTCTTTTCATTGTGGGCCTAAAAATCTAATTCTGATTTACTTTTCTTACTTTTGAAGCAAAGAGTTTTACCTATTCTTAGCCTGAAATGGGGATAGTTCCGAAGACTTACTTTTTTTGTATGATTTTTTTACAGTTTGAATAGTTCTGCCTCTGGATTAGAGAACTCTTCTATGTTTAAAAAAAATTGTGTCCCACATTGTTCAGATAAAGGTTTTGCTCTATAAAGGGATAGAACCTTTGTTTACTCTTTATAAGGCTTTTCCTCTCCCTTTCCTTATGTTTTAAACTGTATAAGCCACGATTCTATCCCCTTTTCCCTTCTAATTTTTTTTTTTTTAAAGATTTTATTTGTTTGAGAGAGAGAATGAGAGACAGCACAAGAGGGAAGAGGGTCAGAGGGAGAAGCAGACCCCCTGCCGAGCAGGGAGCCCGATGCGGGACTCGATCCCGGGACTCCAGGATCATGACCTGAGCTGAAGGCAGTCGCCCAACCAACTGAGCCACCCAGGCGCCCCTCCCTTCTAATTTTTGATAGTTAATTTGTCTTTGTTGGTTCCACTTCCTTTTATTACCATTTCATCCCATTTGGTTTGGTTTCTTACCCCTCGACTCCAGTGTAACTACTTTCTCACTGATGTATTTGCTAGACCTAGTAGCTTCTTGGTTCTCCTCTACTTATTAAACTACTTCTCAGTCTTTAAGGTCCAAAACAAATATCAATAACTTTTTAAAAGTTTTCCTTAATCCTTCTGGACAGAATCACTTGTGTGGCTTCTGTGGCTTTCTTGGCTTCTCTTTTTGTAAAATTTACTCCGCTGTTCAGAGTCTGTGCCTTAGCTGGTAAGGGAGCAGAGATTCCTTTTCTTGTTTACTGCCGTATTCTTAGTACTCAGTGTGGCATTTGTGATAGAGTACAGTGGTTCTTAAGTATTTGTTGACAATTAGTTCAGTGCTTCCAGCATTTTATCTGTACCTCTTTTTTTTTTTTTTAATGGACTTGTGAATTTCAGCTTGTATAATTGTTAAACTTGTCTTTCCTTCTGAGCTTTCTGTAAGCTTTCTAGGAATGGCAGTCATTTTACTTGTTTTGTACATAGTAAGATTTAAAAAAAAAAAGTATCTACAGAGTTCATCAGTTGTTAAAATACCTTTTGGTAAAAACAAAATCATATGTAAAAACAGTCTTGTATATAATAATTGTGTTCTGAGGAAAACTGAAATTTTAATTTCTAAGAATATAGTAACCAATTATAAAGTAACCCAACATGTGATTTTACTTAAGTTAGGCCAACCTTCTTTTCTCTTAACGTGTTAAGGAATTTTGGCAAATTATTGGAAAGACATTTGAAAAGGGATTTAAATTACATTTTCCACCACTTAGGTTGTACCGCTAATTTTTTTTTTATTCTTCAAGAGATTTTTAATTCTATGCACCTGTATGGAGTTACATTTGGAAATCTCTGTGAAGCCTTACCATGCACATCCAGTCAATTTTTACTTCCTATTCTGTTTGTAGAATTTGTGACCTTGAGTCATGTTTATATTGCTCTTGGTTGCTATTGTCATTTTTAAGATAAATTTACATCATATTAAACCAAAATTAGTAATCACAGAGTTGAACGGTAGATGATGTTTTTGTCCAAATAATAATGAAATACTCTCCTGATCTAATAGTTATTTTCATTTTGCCTTACTATGACTTTCCTAATGTTTTATGTCAGAATTAGACATGTTAAAACAGCATAACTAAAAGATCTTTTTTAATTTTCTGTATATTTGGAGCTGTCTATAGAAGTTATAGCATGAAAAAAAAGAAACAAGTGGATTTGTTGTTTCATGAATGAGAAATACATTACCCATACTGCTGACCTGGCTTGGATTTGGTTACACCCCCACATGTTCTGGCTGCCAAACATGTAGTGGCTACTAGGACAAGCATCTTGGGTTTGTGTATTACATTAGGGGAATAGTAAGAGAAATACAAACAAATAGCATGAATAAGTTTTCTAGAATGTGGGATTGCTGGATCATATAGTAGTTCTATTTTTAAGTTTTTGAGGAACCTCCATAACTATTTCCATGATGGCTGTACCAATTTACATTCCTACCAACAGTGGCCTAATTTATTATAACCAGTGATAAATCTGTTACATATTAACAAAATGCATATAATATCTTGATATATACAAATGCATCTCATGTATTTTTATGTTTTTTTGATATTGTACAAAGGTGAATTTTATGATAATGTACAAAGCCTTATATGTTTAACAGTTACATGTTGAACATTTTTAGTTTCACTGGAAACATATTTTGGCTGTGAGACAGAGGCTGCTGGGTACAGAAGAGTAAAATGGAGATATTTAAGCTGTAAGGACTTTTGGTTGAGTAGTTTGTCCTAATTAAAGAACTGGTTATGAGAAGCCTGGGTTCTAGATCCATCTTCTGTCACTTAGAATTGTGTGATTGTAGGCAAGTCATTTAACTTTTTATAGTCTCTTTGTCTATGCAGCATGATCGTAATTCTGATCTTAAAGGAATGTTATGAAGAGCAGTAGTGGTGTTCAGTAGTATTGATGGAAGGTCTGTGAGGTGCCAGTTGATAGGCTAGTGCTTAGGTTCTAGCAGTGAACAGTTGGCCTCCCTCCAACAGTTCCAGCCTACAATATTAAAAAAATCTTTCTAAACTGTAATCATTTGGCTTATCCTGACAATGGTTTGTTGCTAAGAGAGTCTGTGGAACTTCACAGTAATCCTTTTTCTGTTAAGTAGAATTCTACTTTGCCAGATTTCTTTGGGACCAAAGTAGCCTCATTATCCTTTGGCTTCCTATGTAATACTCCCATGATGTGGTCTAAAAGAATAGTTTTATATTGAGTTTTCACTGTAAACCCAGATTCTCTTTTAATTATAAGAATTTGAATGATTAAGTATTAAAAAGTAGTTACTTTTTTTCTGACATTTTCTATTTTGTCAAATGATCTCTTTGTTTAGAGAATGTGAGTGTACCGAGAGAATATTTTCATTTTAACTAAGGTTAGCCCTTTGTGTAATTCCATTTCTGTATAATTGGGCTGTATTTCACTAATCTGTTAGGATGCCAACAAACGTGAATACAACTCTTTACCACACCCTATGTGTGTATTTTTGTAGCCATAATTAGCTTCAGATGTGTCTTGAATATTTCCAGTTGCCAAATATTAACAAACAGACTTAGAATCCCTTCATTGTGTCTTAAGTAGGTTAGATCTCCCATTTGCTGCTTTGTTTTAATCTGGGAAACAATCAGGGGGAGGCACAGAAGAGTGGATACTATTAAGCTGTAGTTCAGATTTGGAGTCTGGTCTGTTTTTGCAGTTCTGGTGGCCTTGAGTTTCATTCTTTTGTAAATTGGAGAAAATCATATCTATTTCATAGGGTTATTGTGAAAATAACATGACAAATGCAGGTAAAATGACATAATGCATGTAAAATGCTTTACAATTTTATTAAGCCTTCAATAAATACTAGCTTAAAAAGAACCTTTCACTCCTTTTTCTGTGAAATCAAGTTCCAAGTTTTGAGTTGTTGTACCTTTATTGCTTCACATGTTAATTGTTTTGACACATTTTAGCTTTAATTAGGTGGTGGCCTAAAACAGAATTCTAGGAGTTATGCAAGAGAATTGTTCAAAATTGAAACCTGTATTGATCAGACTGTAGTGTCCCATACTGGAAGATGACATACATTACTAAAAAATAAATTCCCTTTTTTTAAGAGCAGAGAAAAATTGTTGACTTTTATTCTTAAACCAGTTTATTTGTTGTACAACATTTATTTAAATGTCCCTTCTTAGTAATATTTTCTCTTGCTCCTGAATTATTCATTGCTTGTGTACAACATTTATTTAAATGTCCCTTCTTAGTAATATTTTCTCTTGCTCCTGAATTATTCATTACTTGTGTTTAGATCTTTAAAAAGTTCAAATTTAGCATGTGATTTGCTTTAATGAGTTAATTGTGTAGGCAGTTGCTTTAAGATGATGCTTTTTCTTTCAGTACTTTGGTCATTTAAAAGTTTGGTAATGCTTTTGTTTGTTTAATGTTTATGTAACTATGTAATATAATGAAAGGTGCTTAGGATGTATATAATTTACAAATATTTAAGAGCCTTCTATGTGTTAGGCAGTTTGTTAGGTATGTAGGAAATGGCTATGAAGGAGGTACACATGATCCCTGCCCTTGTTGGGTGCATCAGCTAGGAGAGATGACACCGTCATTAAATGTTGAATGAGAATGGAGTTGAATAAGGAGAAGTGCAGAGTGCTCTTGGGGTAATATAAAAGAAAGGGATACTTCACCCAGTCTGGAAGGGACAAGCTAAGGCCAAAAGCAAGGAGGACAGGAAGAGCATCCTTCCAGACAGAGAAAACAACTTATGTGAAAAGTCTAAGGTGGGAAAGATTATGGTGGGTTCCAGAAACTGAAAGTTCAGTGTTGATCATGGAGAGCTGGGGGAAGGGGAGGGGAATACCTAAACTGAAGTTGGCAAGGTAGGTAGAGGCCATATTTTGATGGGCCTTTTAGGTTTCTTTAGATTATTTTTAGATTGTGGACTTTATCTTGAGGACAAAAGGGAGTCAGTGGTTTTAAGCAGGGAGTTAACAAGAGCATCATTCTACTTAAAGAGAATGGAGACCTTTGAGTTAGGAGGATCTTGTAATTACAGTGAAAGTTGATGGCAGCTTGGACTAGAATGGTATCATTAGGGATAGAAAGAAAAGGGTCGATTTGAGAAATTTAAGAGAGAGAATTGAAATACTCGGTGCTTGGGTATTTGTAGGGGGGCGTGAGAGGAAAGAAGTTCAACAATGACTCTTGGTTTCAGGTTTAAGGATTGGTAGGATGGAGATCTTGTTACTAAGATACGGAATTGTGAAGGAGAAGTTGATCATGAGTTCAGTTTTGGATAGGTTGAGTTGAGGTATATTCTTTTTCCTATTATTTACATCCGTTTGAATTCTTGTCAGGTATTTTGATAGCTTGAGAAAGAACAAAGAGACTCATAGGCTTTACTTGGGACTTTAATTATGCTTTGCTTTTTCTGTCCCACTTCAAACACCTGAGGGTTATGACATCCCAGCAGTAACTGTGGCTCACTGTGTCGGTAATTCTCAATGAGGTAGGTTGAGAATCAATAGAAAGGCAAATAGAGCTGTGTATCTAAAAGGTGTGAGGATGGGATAGAGGATGTTTTGGTAGAGGAAGGTAGAAACAAATTAAAAAAAGGAAATCACTGGGGCGCCTGGGTGGCTCAGTCATTGAGCGTCTGCCTTCGGCTCAGGTCATGATCCCGGAGTCCTGGGATCGAGCCCCGCATCAGGCTCCCTGCTCCGCGGGAGGCCTGCTTCTCCCTCTCCCACTCCCCCTGCTTGTGTTCCCTCTCTCACTGTGTCTCTCTCTGTCAAATAAATAAAATAAAATCTTTAAAAAAAAAGAAAAAAAAAAAGAAATCACACAATACCAAAAAGTATCATTTATTCATTGTCAGGGCCATTGGTTCAGTAATATTAAAAAAGACTCAGAAGTCAGTACTTTGTGTTCTTCTGTTAAGTGTTGATGTCCATAATATGTAGTCATTTGTTCTCAGACTGTAGTCTCCCAACTAGCAGCATCAACATCAACTAGCAATTTTTTAAAAATACAGATTCTTGGGCTCCATCCCAAATCTACTCAGAAACTCTGGAGGAGGGGTCTCAGCAATCTGTTTTAACAAACCCTCCAGTTAACTGATGTTTGGGTACCTTTGGTCTAAAATCAGCAAAGGGTCAGATGAGTAAATATTTTAGACTTTGCAGACTATAGATCTCTGGTGCAGCTGTTCAACTCTGCTCCTTGTGTTGAGAAAGCAGTCCTAGACAGCATGTAAACAAATGGGCATGGTTGTGTTCCAGTAAAACTTTATTTACAGAAGCAGGCAATAGGCACATTTGGCCCAAGAGCTATAATTTGCAGATTCTGGTGTAGGCTGTAGACAATATGGTAATTGTTGCCAGGATAAATGATGACAAATTAATGAAAATATAGGAGTTGGAGGTCAATTTGAATAGTTTCAAGTACTGGTCAATTTTCTTCAAAGTTTTTATTGTTGATTTTTTTCTTTTCTTCGTCTTTTTGTCACACTATTTTTCTCCACAGGGAAACAATTCATCTTTGTTTTAGTATAAAACATGTATTCTCATTGCTAAAACTTTCAAAACATCACAAAAAATCAATAGAACAGAAAATGTTCACATTCCTACCTCCCCTTGCCCCAAGAGAAAATTACTATCACAATTTCAGTGACCATTTTTCTGGGTTCTTTCTGTACATCATTAACATTTATTGTTTCACCATCAATTTTAAAACAGAATACGGTATGTCTTTCTTAAATATTTGAAATGTTTATATGTGATTTGTCAAATTATGAAATTATAAAATTAATTTCAAATATATAAAATTGTAACTTAGTTTTCTCCTCTTTTCGAAGGTTGTTTTGGAAACAGAAATAACGAATAAGTCTGCTTTGAAACTTTATGAAAATCTTGGTTTTGTTCGAGATAAGAGGCTGTTCAGATACTATTTAAATGGAGTTGATGCACTGCGACTTAAATTGTGGCTGCGTTGAGAAACTGACATCAAGGAACAACTTTCCAACCACGCAGAATCGACCTTTGCATGCAATGCAATTTGTACAAAATTGCTTTGCAGGTGGATTTAGTAATTTCCATGCAGCTCTTATCTGTCAGTGTCTCATTGAGTGTCGCACAATATTTGTTGCACTTTGGCATGGCGCATTTGTTCCGAATTAAAAGAGATTGTTTTAAACTTAAAAGAGTTCTTTTGGTACCAGCAAGATGTGCCAGTTGATAGCCAAGATTTGTTTGTTCATTTGCAAAGTCTGCTGACAATGTCATTTACACAGTGATCATTTTGTCACAGAACCAGTAAGTGGAACATGATTTTTGTTCCTTAAAAAAGCCAATGTAGATTGTAAAAATCTCCAAGTTATACTAACATTTCACATGAAACCTGCCATAGTTTTCTGAAGGGGGTGGGGGAAAAGCTTCAATTTTAGGTTTTATTTTTTCAATATTAAATTTTTCCATTCTTGAATATTGGTACCTCAGTGATTAGTGAATGAAAAAAATGTTATGTAGGGTTGAGTGTGTCTTACAATGAGTAAAGATAACAATTAAATTGCGTCTGCCAGTGCCTGTGTAGATAAATATATTTGTCTTCATCTCTAGTTTTTGAATGCATGCTATCTTTTCCTTTTCTTTAAGGTCTTTGCAAGCAAACTTTTGTTTTTATTTAAATTCTAAATTTGATAATAAATTATTTCAGATTTTTATAATTTGGATACTTTTTTCCAGGTGAGTGACAGAGTGGTTTACTGTAAAGTCCCTTTTTTCCTTACAGTAAGAAGTTGAATCTACTTGGAAAATCTTTGAGAAATGACTCAAAAGGGATGAGAAAAGTTGATGGAGCCGGGAATTGCTGGGTTTTTGGATGCACTTTTTTTTTTTTTGAGAGTGAGGGAATTTTTGGAAAAGAATAGAAAATTAATGTAAATTGGTATGATTTTATTTAATCAAAATTATCGCTAAGCTGTGAAGGACAGCTTTTACAAAGCAGTTGGAACTTTTCCCACTTGATTTGGATTTCACATTGCTTCTGTTTCTTAAAATGCTTCACTTTTGGCTCTTGGTCTTGGAAATAAATTTCAAGGTGCATTGTATCCATTTTAAACTGATTTTCTTTTCACTTATTTGAGCAAATTCTTGGGGAAGCTTTGCTTAGTCCTCAAAAAAACAAAAGGGAAAATTGTAAAAAATTTTTGGAAGGAGTTCTGTGGGTTTTCTTAATAGTTATTACCATGTTCAGTTACATTGTATTTTGGCCAATCTGTGCAGTGTAACAAATTTTAAAGTTAATTGCTTTCAATTGAGTCAGGAAACCCGTGATGGATAATTTAACTGGAAAACCTAGGTACCCATAAAAAAAAAAAAAATTGATGCTCTGTGAAAAATGTTTTGTAGGATTCTATGTTGTTTTTTCTTTAATTTGGATATGCTTTACTTCTGCTCTAGGATTTGGTTTGAATTTTATTTTATGGCTATAATTACTGTATTTTTTAAAACCCTACCTCCATTAACAGTTGGTAAAAGCCCCCTTTCAGGAAAGTTTTTTGCCTTTTTTTTTTTTTTTTTAAAAGGAAAGCTGCTCCTTGCTCAGTGTAGTGTCTTGAAAGTGAACATGGTATTAAGTACTTTTAAAATAATGGTGCACAGATTTGGTGAAAATAAAATCTTCCTGCTGGTGGGATCATTTATAGTTCCTTATTTTTAAAGACAACTTTTTCTTTCCATTTTATGTTGCTCTTGAAAGTTTAATCGGCAGAGTACTGATTACATTAAAAATGTGATGATCACACAATACTCAGCTTTCCAGCTGATGATTTTGAGTATGTCTTTGCTCAAATGTCATTTGGGCTCTAGCATTTAGAGGAATGCCAATCATAGTGATGCTTCTGTTATTTTTAATATGGAGGGAACTGAGCTAAAACAGTTATCAAATTTTATCTCACCACTTTATATTTGACTTGCTGATTCATGAGTAATGATAGTTGATGAACATACAGTTGCTTGACTCACTGATGGGGACAGTTCCAAAGTAGATACATGCTGGATTTTCATTTCAACCATTATGTTTTTGGCACGTTGTCAATGAAACCATTTCTAACTGACCTTTTGCCCCAGAATTGACCAGGTTTTGCTGAACTGACTGGGTGTTTGTAAACATGACCATAACATGTGGCTAAAAAGTCAGATGGTTGCTGTATTGTTCAATTGGTGTATGTTGAATATAAATGTCTCCCTTATGTCTTTCATTGGTTATGCAAAAATTGTTTACTTAAGTAGACTAAAATTTTAATATCTAGCTTGATAACCCAGCATCGAAACTAAGTCTCCATTCCAGTTGAAGTAGCATCGTACATTAATTTACTTTTTGATAGTGGGCTTTCATTTTTCTTATATGATCTTAAAACAGTCCCAGTTAAAATTGATAGAGTGAGTTCACTTGGCTAAAACTGAGCAAAATTGGTGCAACTTTCTTTTAACGGGGTGCTGCCTCTTTAAGACTGACTGTACTATCCACTGACACTGGTTTGGCAGTTGGTACTGCTGAACATTTTTATACATGCTACCATGAAGCTATATATGTTAGTATTGAAGAAGCTAACGGGTATACTATCATTTTTGATATGTGGGCTGATTGTAATTTCCCTTACTTTAGGATGAAACTACTCTAGAGAAGTCCACAGATCAGAAACCAGACAGTAGTTTTTGAAGTCAAAGCCAACAAAATAAAAAAAGAAAAAAGAAAAAATTACTATTAAAAAATTGGTTTTGATATTTTCTGCCTCTTCCCCAAATTACCCTCCCTACTTGCTTGACAAATCTATGTAAAGGACTTTGTTTGTCACATGTTTTAATTTTACCTTGCCCTGTGTTATGGTATTGGCTGACATGTATAAGACTGGATGTGTATATTTATTATGGTGTCTAAAAATCATGAAGTTCATCACTTTCCGGGAGCATAGATAAAAGCAAATCGGTAGTGCATCAGAGTTACTTTTCAGTGCACCATGACATCACTAAAATGAGTGCTATAATGTTACAGGGCTTTCAGGTTTGTAAAAACATAACCATAAATTATATTGACGTCAGATATGAGTTGAGTATCTATAAAGTATCACGTGTATCTCAAAATATTGGACTGCTGTTTGATGACTGGATATTGCTGCATAATTTTCTTCTATTGTCCCATATCCTTTTGGAGAGAGAGATTTAATGGGATTTGAAATGTGCAAGATGTCTAAATAAGATGCAGTCAAATAAAGTTGGTTAAGTTGTGTTTGCATTTTTCTTTTAGATACAGCTGTGTGCATTTTATGATTGAGTTGTTCTGCTTTTACCTAAGAAAAAAAACCAAGCAATCCATTCAGTTCTCCACTTCCTGCCTCCCATCCAAGAATTATTTGGGAGAAGTGATATATAATTGTTATCTACTTTGTGTTCTGACAAAGTAAATTTAAAAATAACAGCATGAATTTGATTTTCCTAAAAGTATTCAAAGTTAGTCAACTCAGATATCAGCTATCAATACAAATGAGAGCATTTTTGCATGTATAAAACCAAAACTTGGTTTTTTGTCCTTGTCCCATAGCAATTTATTCCTAAGACTGTTTTTATTTTAATTTACTACCTTTTTTGTTTGTACTTAAGTAATGTTTCTCCCCCCTTGTTAAGACACCAAAGTAAAATAGAGCGGTATCTGGGCTTTTTGCCTCATTCTTGTAAGAAGCTTTAAATGATAGTTATGTATGCTTTTATATTTAAAGATTTATGGATGTTAGTGGAAGAAAGAGATGTTTTAAATGTGAGTACTAAATTACTTTCATCATCCATGCAGTATTCACTTTGTTCTTTTATAGTTAGTAAAAATGGCTGAGTTCATGTTTTACTTGAATCTTATATGGAACTCCTGAATACCTCATAAATTGTCTAAATAATGATCGGAAAGTTGATAGCATCCTTTGACACCTATGAACAGAGATCACTATTGATGTGTAGCCCAGCGATATAGTGAGTGATAACTTTTAAACAACTTTTAAAAGAGTGAAAAATCTCATGAGCATATAGCACACTGCACTTTTTTTCAGATCAGTGCTGTCCAATGGCCCTTTTTACAATAATAAAAATGTTCTTTGTGCTCTCCAGTATGGTAGCCACTAGTCACATATAGCTAGTGAGCCCTTGAAGCAACAGCTAGTATGATTGAAGAACTGAATTTTTAATTTTAATTAATTGAAATTTAAGTAGTCACGTGGTTAGTGGCTACTGTATTGGACAGCATAGCTTTAGATAATATTTAAGCAGTAGTAACTAAGGAAAGTATTTTTTCAGTAGGATTTTTAAGACTACCAAGTTATTGAAGTATGAAATGGAAGCATCAGGATTAAAAATCTCTGAGCAAGGGAACAGCTGCACTGTTTATGTTGATTGTCTGTTGCATCCATACAGTTATTTGACACCACCTCTCTCCCACCCCCATTGTGATGTAGCCCTTCTGAGAAAAGCAGCCCTTAAAGTTTTTATTTGGAAATTTTCTGGGTTGCAGAGATGCACAGATTCAAGTGGCAATAATTAGTTTCTGATGAGACTGTCATGTCTTTTTAGTGTTAAAATATTTTACATAGTTAAACCTAATAATCTCATTGTAGATGAATTTGAAGTCATTTCATCTCTAAATGAGATTGGTCATTTCTCATTTTACCAGTGTTCAAACTGGAACATAGAAGTATATCGTGTTTGTACTTTAATTCTGGAAGATCATTCATGCTGAAGCAAAGGCGAGTGTTTTTGTTTCTGAGAGAACAAGATTTTGCTGTGTTCTCTGGCCATGTCGTGTGTCACTCTTGATTCTAGCTGGTCATGTAGTTGGTGTAACTCATCAAAAGGGCAGGAGTGAGGTTGAAAAACACCTGGCCAAGGGGAGTGCCAGGCTTGGTACAGTTTGTTCCCACTGCTGGGGAAAGAGCTCAAAGCATATGTTTGTTTGATAGCAATCAGTGTCTGATCGTCATATGAAAAGACCTAGGGATAACAAAGACCACCAAAGTGCCAAAATCTAATACTAAAAAAAATGTGAACAATGCAGGGGTTATAATGTAAGGTTTTTATAATGCTAAGAAATAAGCTCATTTTTAGTTAATGGATTTTCATTACTACCTCTTTGCTGTATAAAATATATCTCAGTTTTCTAATACCTCAATTTCCTGAGAATCTGTATGTACGTTTTTGTAAATAAAAATTTACCATATGCTAGGGGAAGGACCTGGCTTTTAAAGAAATTGTATAAAGACCGTTGTTACTGGATTTGTTAAACAGTGAATCGATTTGAAACTTCTTTGAAACATTTTATAGCCTTTTCTGGTCCCCTTGACTGAGGTGTTGTTTTTTGTTTTGTTTTCTTTCTTTTTTTAGTAAACATAATCTTATTTAGTGAGATCTGTGTTCAGGAAGCATGTACCCTCATTTGTTAATTTACAGCTGCAAAGATTTGTATGTCTCCTATGTTTTCCTTTCATGCCAAAGAAACACTTTTTTAAAAGCCAGCAGGTTGCACGAACTGAAAAAAAAATTTTTTTTTTTTTGCCCCTTATACAGGCATTCTTAAGTTTTATTTCCTGGGATTTAGATACTTTCCAGAAAAAACAATATCTTCAATTTTTTAGTTAAAGCTAGTGGTAATAATTGGTGAAAATACATGTTTTTAGGAATGCATTAGTTCCATTAAGGAAGTAATGACAGTTTTAAGGAACTGTGCTGCATTCAGTCCACAATTGCATGAACCTTTTTAAAGCCAATATAAGATATAATTGCTAAATTGTGTGTGTGTATGTGAACTCAGGATTCAATGGCCTAACATGTAGGGGATTGATCGCTGTTATCTTTAGGGCCAAATTTCCCATGATTGCACACGGCTATTGATCTTATTTTTAAGGGGGCTAAACCTGCTGCCTTTAAACTTTGCTATCTCCCTCCCTCCAACTGTGGCTGTAAACAGTGACTGCATAGTCAGCTAGCATTATACTTGATTCTACTGTGAATGCAAATAAAATTTGTTAAGTCCATCAAGTATTAACTAGGTAAATGTAAACTGATTTCAACCTTGTCTTTGGCCAAGTCGACTTAATAGCTTATGATAATTTGGAAATGAATTACATCAATATGAATGTGAACACTGTGTTTGAGTTACTGTGGGAATAATTATTCATATTTGGAACTGATAATGAACATTTATTTAAAGTGTTTATTTCCATCCTTATGGGGCAAGTTTCTTAACCTCTCTGAGCCTTTAGTGATTACTACCTGAAAGGCATATTCTGAAGAAAAAATGAGATGATTTATATAAGTTACCTTAATTCCTAGTAGCTTACTGCACAGTAAAAAATAAATGATAATTTATTATTGGCATTTAATATTGGTATATCTATTGTTAATATACATGCCATATTAGTATATAGTAATTTTGTATTTTGGCATTGGGTTTTGTAGAACCATTTAAACAGTGAAAGTCATCTAAATATTATATTAGATCTTAGTAGCCCAAACTGTAGCAAGTGAAGAAAAAAAACTTTTTGCCTTTTTATTGTAGAGAATATTAAAATAGTAGAAGACTATAATGATCTTTTTGTGTACTTAACTAGGTCCAACACCCATGGCCAATCTGGCCCTATCCATTCCCCACCATCCCTTCTCACATTTTTTTCGAAACAAATCCCAGAGATTGCATCTTATCTACAAATATTTCAGTACTTATCTCAAATGGTAAGGTCTCATTTTAAATAAAACCATAATACCATTACACACACACAGTAATCCTTAATCATCATATAACCAGTATTAATGCTCCAATTTCTAGGAAATTGTTTTTAATAGTAGTATTGAGATGTGTAAAAAGTGGAGGGTAAATATAATGAATACAGAGGAGGCCACTTTTGCAAAGAGGATGAAAAATTTCTGTTAACAAGGAAAATAGACCCTTAAGTAGGTAAATTTGGAGGTACAGACAAATGATTAAGGGGGGGAAAGTGGGAAAGCAGAGTAAAGTTGAAAGCAGGGGCTGTGTCTTGCATCCCCATTACCTAGTGTTTTCCTGTGGGCATAGTAAGACGCAGATGTTTATTGGGGGGAAAATGGAATTGATAAATCTGGTGAAATTGCCAACAGTGACAAAGGAATGACTCTTAGGAGAAGGGGTTAGGCTTTTGAAATAAAATCAACAAACCATGGCAGAAAAGACACTTGGGTGAGCAGGAAAGAAAATGGGTGGTAAAATGGGCAGAAAATTTTAATGGAGATGGCTCAGCAAGTGAATGCAGGGTCTTTGTTGTTTTTTCTTTTGGAAGAAGATGAAGTGGGGAAAGCATAAGGATCACCTTATAATCAAACACCCCAATACTGTGGTCAGAAGGGATCAGTAGAGGAATAATTCAGGATAAATTCATCACAGTCATTATCAGAATTTATAAGGAAGTCAAACTACATGGCCAGAAATGCATCAAATCAGGAGACTCTTTCTTTGTACCGTAGCTTACACTAAATGCATATAGAGTGTGAATTACATACACAATTGTGGCTCTCATCTCAAACCAGTGAGTCCAATTTTCTTTTTGTTTAAAAGAGCACCTAACTGGAGACACAGAACACCTGGACGTGTTTGCACAACCTACTGAGGAGAGGATCATTGTGGTCTGGCCTGATACGGGATACTTGGAGCTGCTGGGGTGTGACCCCCTCAGCTTGAGGTGGAGAGACCTATGATTCATGTTCTTTCTCCAGTGCTTCGAGGGCGGCAGAGTGATAGCGGTAGTAAGTTGGATATCAGGAGGCTGCCTTCTTACAGTTTTCAAAGCAGTTTCACCGACTTTCAATCTTTCAAAAGGTCTTTTGAGTTGGAAAGATAAAACCGATACTCAAAGTGCTTAAATGACACCTCTGTCTGAGGTCACACAGCAGTGATGAGACCCGAACCCAGGCCTCCTGAGTCTCCTCTATCTCGTTTTCTTCCTACCACACTCAGTGTTTGATGAAACCCAAAGAGGACAGAGTCCAGTATGTTTAATTCTGGTGGATAAAATTAGAACTTTAATGAATTCTACTAAATTATTTAAATTCAGCTGTTGGATTCGGCATAAGCTTTCAATGCTCTCTTAAACTGTTTAATAGGTCCAATTTGTAAAATCCATGGAAGGATTTAGGACCAAGTGATTCTTAATGTCTAATTGGCTTCTAATAATTAGGTCTATGGTATCTTTCAAGAGGACTGATACTGGTTTCTTTTTTTTTTTTTTAAAGATTTTATTTGTTTGACAGAGAGCGACACAGGGAGAGAGGGAACACAAGCAGGGCGAGTGGGAGAGGGAGAAGCAGGCTTCCCGTGAAGCAGGGAGCCCGATGCGAGGCTCGATCCCAGGACCCTGGGGTCAGGACCTGAGCTGAAGGCAATCGCTTAACGACTGAGCCACCCAGGCGCCCCTGGTTTCTTTTTTAAAACAAAGTTTCCTTATGCATTGTTCCATTCTGTGAAGGTTGAAATGAATACTTATATTTAATTTTAAATTTTCCAAATGTTGTGCTTTAGCCTGTAACTCTCTTGCCATATTTCCAGTAAACTTTTACTTGTCAAATTTCAAATAAGCCCATGGAAACACTTTTTTTTTAAGGGAAAGAATGAAGTTCATAGGAAAACTACCTTGATTATTAATCAAGTTTGAAGTCTAATTAAAGTATGTAAAAATAGTTAAAAACAGCTTGCAAAATCGGAGTCATACTAATATTCTCTTTATAGTGCTAAGCCTATGTTAGAGCAAACATTAAGACATTTTTGTGTATATATGTATGTGTGTGTTTACGTATGTACGTGTGAATATATATATATATTTTAAAGTATTTGAGAGAGAGAGTGAGAGAGAGAGCCCAAGAGGGGGTAGGGTTAGAGGGAGAAGCAGACTCCCTGCTGAGCAGGAAGCCCGATGCGGGACTCGATCCCGGGACTCCGGGATCATGACCTGAGCCGAAGGCAGTCGCTTAACCAACTGAGCCACCCAGGCGCCCGTGAATATATTTTTTAAAGAGACCGTTTTCCTGGTGGTAAAAACTTGCTTGAATTAGAGTATCCACTGGTGGTTATAAAATGTGAAGTGACTGGGTTTGCCTACGAAGCTGCCTTCAAACACAGTAGGATGCTCATAGGCAAAACCAGTGCTACTTGATAACACTGGTCAGGTCACGAATGTCGAGCCTAGGATGAAAGAAGAACTTTGTCATCTCCCTACTCATAAAAACGGGGTTATCAATATTTGCCTTTCAGGTGGGTGATGTCGGTTCCACTGGAATGGGACTCCCATGACAGCAGGGAATTTGTTCATGGCTGTATGTTTTCACTGCCCAGAGCAGTGCCTGGAACATATTAGGCATAAAATAAATGTTTATTACATAAATGTATTAATTGATGCAGATTACTTTTTAAGGTGCATAACAGAAAGTTTTCAGACTTAAAATCATCAGAGGCATCAAGGTGTTAACTGGCTAGCCAGTTAATCTTTATGTATTTCCCTCCCTCCCTTTCTCTCCCCTTCCTACATTCTTCATGGGAAGTATACATCCTCTGCTGACGTTCTTTACCTTTGCGGCATAAGGTCATGAGAGATGACATTCTGCCAGGAGGCAATAGCTCTATTCCGTTATCTATTAAACAATTCCCAAGCACCTGCGCTGGGCCAGGCATCATGCTGGGCACTAAGAAGACAGAACCAGTCGAATGGCTCTTGAGAGGTTCACAGGCCAACCTGCTCTGTGTGATTTGCAGAGGTGATCACCCCGTTATTAGGATTGCAGAGATGTTGACAAGGCAAAAACTCTGGAGACTGAGTAAGATCCCAGATATTTTTCTTTCTGAATTATTTTCCTGCGCTTTTTAAAAGAGAAAGGCCTACTGTATTGTGAAGATAAAGATTTTTTTTTATCATGTCAGACATTCAAATCCTCAGACACATAAATCCAAATACAATTAACCCTGAATCGTAAATTAGACCTAGGAATTTGAACAAGGAAGTTTTATGGAAATTGAGATATCTGATTCATGTATTTTATCCCAAATGAAATAACTTTTCGTAAACCTGATGCAGTTGGACATGTGTTTTGTTTTAAAGTTATCTGTACATAACTTCAGTTATGAGGAATAACAAGTGCTTTAAAAACTAACAGTGCTTTTAAAACTGACAGTGTACATGTTCAAGTTTGTCTAACCTGTAACCTAAATTTTCCCATTCTTTGGCCACCTGTTATTGCTACTTCTGTCTCCCCCACCCCAAGAACCTTGTCAAATCAGCTATCCACTCCACTTGCTGGCAAGGCCAAGAACAGGAACATACCTTTTCGGGCAAAGCAGCCTACTGACAGCGAGGAGAATCAAGGCCAAGAAACAGGGTCATTTTTATATATAGAAAAATAGATGGAAGCAAAAGGGATCCAACCAGCTAGGGCCAACAGTCTGGTTATCTACATAGGCAGAAGAAGGGGAGAGAATATTAGAGATTTTTGTGGACTGAAGTAGAGGGTTCTGAGTCTTAATACAGAATGATTTTACTTTGTACAAAAAGACATTTTAAAATATTGTAAGGGTATTATTTTTTTCCAAATGAATGTCAGCAAAAATCATTACATCTACCTTGAAAGGTAGGCAGCTTTTTTGCTTAGTTTGCCTTAACCGGGGAAAATATGATTCACTTCTCTGTGAGTGTGAGTCAACCATACTTTCGACTTGGTTGGGAAGTACTGAATTCTCTTTTGAATGGTCATATAACTACTGTGTGAGCCTCATTTTTTTTTTTAAACCTTCAGGGATTTAATTAAATCAACTACCAGCTTATGTATTTGGATAGGTAGGTAGAGGGATACCTGGGAAGTAATTTTAATCCTTTCGGTCCCAAGTCTGAGCATGGACAATGAATCCGCATTGGGCAGACAATGGGAAACCATGCAGCACAAACCCCAAAGGAGTGGTGGATTGCTGTGGGCATTAGAAGAGATGTGTCCGTTCCCAGCTGGAACACATCATTTAGTCCTCTGACTTTTACTGAGCACGCACTATGTGCTAGACGTTGGGCCTGGCACTGTAGAAGAAAACCTCCACTCCTTTCACATCAAGTAGTCCGTGAGGTCCAAGCCGGCAGAAGTCTAGGGAAGGGAAGACAAAGTGCTAATGGAAAGCCTGGGGATCCTGGAGTTCTTTGTATTCTCTAAGCAGACAGTCTGTATATTCTAATGGGAAGCTTGGGAACACTTAAATAAGCATTCAGATGTGTTGTGAGTCAGAGCTGTGCAAGGCAAATTTTGAAAGATTAATTAGGAAACGAGGGAGAAGTCCTCTTCCCTGTAAGCAGTTTCAAACTGGGCGTTGCAAGTAGTGCGGTTTGGCTGGATCTTTTCAGCAGCCTAATTTTCTCTTTTCGGGTCATAACCAGCATCGTGTAGCCTCTCTCTGTCCCTCCTCTTCAAGGCAAAATGCAAGAAGGCCATGTGCGAGGTGTGTGTGTGTGTGTGTGTGTGTGTGTGTGTGTGTGTGTGTGTGTGTCCCTCGGCCGGCTGCGCTGCGGGGGGCGCGTGCTCAGCTGCGCCCCCTTCTGGAAGCATCTCGGCCACATGGTAGGCGCCGTCTGAGCGCCGCGCGTATCGGAAGGCGCAAGGCCGGGTCTGGTGGGCAGTCAAGGCGCAGCGGCACTGCCGGGTGCCGGGGGGCCAGCCCAGCGCCCGGCCCAGCGCCCGCACTCCCCGTGCCGGCCCAGCCGCCCTGTCTGCTCAAGCCTGCTCCCTCCGACTCCTCCCTGACAACTTCCATCTCAGTCCGCTCGCCGTAACAGGTAACGCTCGCTCCGCGTGCCTCGAGGGCTCAGAGGCTGGTGGAGAGACTGAGGCCCTTTCGGGAAACAGCGGCCAGCCTAGCCATCTTTGTGTTTCTGCAGGCCAGGGACGACGGGCTACTGGGGGCCTGTGGCGGGAAAACCAGAGCTGCCGCCAGGGTCGTGGTGTAAGGGGAGGGTCACGAAAAGGCTCAGCCCCATCAAAATGAAGTCAGGGTGAAAAGCACTGCTTGGGAGTCAGAGAGCTTTGGGTTCAAATCATGGCTGTAAACACAGCCTTTGGATGAGTTATTTAGATACTTGGAACCTCTATTTTCTCATCTGGAAAATAGAAATAATAAAAGTGACTTCATGTATTTGCGGTGCTGATTGAATATTAGCAACGGCTGTGACATGATATACTCAAATGTATCATCATCATCATTTAATGCTGAAGTATTCAGAGCCTATTTCACACAAGGCAGTCGCAGGACAGAGCATCAACCTCTCCAGCTCTCTGGGGTCTGAGGATGTAAGGGTAGAACTCAAATATAAGACTACACAAATAGTGGCTGCCACCTGGGCTGAAGAACCCATCCTCTGATCCTTTTGGACCTTTGGGACAAATGTGACCATAGTCAGGCCACCAAGGCCTGGATGATAATGTTCTACAACCAGAGGAGTCCTGTATGTGGAAATGACGTGGAAAGACAAATACCACATGATCTCACTTATACGAGGAAACTAACATAGTGAAACTCGTAGAAGCAGTGTGTAGAATGGTGGGTGCCAGAAGCTGGGTGAGAAGATGTTGATCGGGGGTATAAAGCTTCACTTCTGCTGGTTGATGAGTTTTGGAGATCTAACATACTGCAAAGTGACTGTAGTTAACAATACTGTATTGTATACCTGAAACTTGCTAAGAGAATAGATCTTAAGTGTTCTCACCACACACACACACACACACACACACACACACACACACACACACACACAAAAGGGAACAAGGAAATAGTAACTATATGAGGTGATGGATATATTTTTTATCTTGATTGCAGTGATCATTTCACAATGTATATGTATATCGAAACACCCAATGGTACACCTTAAGTATATACAATTTTTATTTGTTAATCATACCTCAGTAAAGCTGTGTGTGTGTGAGAGAGAGAGAGAGAGAGAGAGAGACATTCCCAGTCCTGCTTTCCATATCCCAGTCCTCACTATCCTTGTCTCCCAGCTGATGATGGATAGATCCAGACTTGACGAGTATGAATTCTGGGGCAGGAGCAATTTCTAACAGACTTCATGCTTCCACTATACTTCCCTCAGGTCTGCTATGGTGCTGTGGTGGTGATCTAGGTAAAATGAAATAATTGCAAAAGAAGAGGGGATAGGAAGCAATACATTTAATCTCGAATATTTACAAATAATATGTATCACATCCATAGCTATTTGTGACTTATTCCTGGTAGTAGTTAACACATATATGTTTGCAAAAGGTGTTCTTTTTCATAGAGTTAATGGCATCCCTATAATGATGTCACTTGAGCTCACGTGATTCTGATATACTTTCTTGAATGGAAGAGAAATGAGTAGGGTTCCTCCAGGAGATGTGTAAGGAGGTATGTCCCACTTTAAATATCATCCATAGTGTACAGGAACAGAAAAAAAGTTTGAGAGCTGCTAGGGCTGAACTAGGAGTTGGGGATCATGATTTCCTTCCAGGTTTGTCCCGGCTCTTGGATACTCCCATTTTATTTTAGTACATACTCTTCAGGAGTAGCCGTTTGAGCTAAGTAACACTCAGCTGAGGAAGAAAGAATGTTGAGTCAAGAGTCTCTAATTAAGAATATAGAGGAAAATGAATTAAAAATGGGGATCAGTATTTTTCAGTATCTTTTTTTTTTATTAAAGATTTTTATTTATTTATTTGAGAGAGAGAGAGAACATGAGGAGGGGGTGGGCAGAGGGAGAAGCAGGCTCCCCACTGAGCAGGGAGCCCGATGCAGGGCTCGATTCCAGGACCCTGGGATCATGACCTGAGCCGAAGGCAGACACTTAACGACTGAGCCACCTAGGCGCCCCGATTTTTCAGTATCTTTTATAAACAACCTCTTCTGTCTGCCTTTTAACCAAAGCCAACTAAAGGTAGCTAAACACTTAGCAGTTGGCCATGACAGTGAGACAACCCAGAGGTGTTGGCAGTTCAGGGGTCAGCTCGGGCCTGAGGTAGCTCTTATTTGCAGAGCGCTTTCCCTCTTGCTTGGGTTTGGGTTGAGATGGTTACCTTAAATTGGTTTCCATCTGGGCACCTCAGGATTTCTCTTCACTGAGATGGTATATTTGTCACAGAATCTTGACCCTGAGTTATTACTATAAACCGGAGTCTAGAAAAAAACAGAGAATGTTGAGGCATAGCACACAGCATCTTGTATTGTGGTTAATTATATAGGCTTTGATATTAGAAAGCCTGGGTTCAAAGCCAGATGCAGCCGCTTACCAGCTTTGTGATCCTGGAGAGTTTAATCACTCAGAGCATCTGGTTTCCTTTACTGTAACATGAAGAGAATAATGATAGTCCTTATTTCACAGGAAAATAGGCAGGATCAAATAAAACAACGTAGGTAACATATTTGGGAGAGGGCCTGCCGCAGAGTAAGTATTTAATACACGCAACTTGCCCGTATTATTGTTATTAGTGGAAAATATCAGGACTTGCATTTTGCAAAATAAAAAAAGCAAGTTCCTGTTGTTTTAGCAGTGAAGATCTGAATATTATGAGTTTCGAAGATGGGAATTGGGGCAAGAGAATCAAACTGTGGACACAAGGTCCGTTTTTGCAATGGGTTTCATCCCAGGAAGCAGTGGGCAGAGCCTTCAGCTACGTGGTTATCCTACACTCAGCTGAGATCTGTCGTCTGACAGGAGGGGCTGCGTTTCTTACTGCAAAGCTCTGAGCATCTTGGACAATACCTCCTTCCACCTGGATTGAGTTACTAATGTTCCTTACAGGGCTCTCTTCCTCAAGGGTAGATGTGTACTACTCACTTATTTATGGAGATTAAATCTTTCCTTTTATATTTAATCCACCCTTCAGAGTTGGCACTTGGGATGATTTTTTTTCTTTTTTAATGAAATTTCCAATTTCTGAGATTAGGGCATGCATACTTAAAAAACTTTTTATTTTAAAATAATTTCAAATTTACAGAAAATTTGCAACAGACTATGTTATTACTATTATTATCAAAGGACTCCTATGTATCTTTCATCAAGATTTCCCAATTGTTAATGTAGGGAACCACTCAGAACCTCAGAGTTGGTATAAAGATTATTTCAAGCTCAAGATATTTGAGAATCAAGAGATGCAGGAAGAAACCTTCCTGGGGCTTTCCTTATCTGACTAAAAGCAGCAATTTCTGGAAAACAAGACTACCATAAATTCCTTCTTTTGGGAAGATCTACTCCCAGAAGGGTAAACCTGAATAAAGCCTTCCCCAAATTCATTCATTGAGGAGTTTTATGGCCCAGAGGGAGACAGAAAGATCATTCATACATCTGTAGACAAACACTATCACTTTCTTATCTTTCAATAGTTCTCCTAAAAACCCATTTGTTTTTCCTAAAGAAACCCCTTTCTCTTTCCTTTCCCTCCATCAAGTTAGGTATATAAGTCTCTCACTCAAACCAGTTAAGAAGCCAGCTACTTCTTTCGCTTGCTCCCTTGTGTACATGAATAAATCTTTTTCTTCTGTTAATCTGGTTTTTTTGTCAGCTTAATATGCATCCCCAGGGAAAGAAACTAACAGGATAGATGACAAGTTTTGCTTCCTCTACATTAACATTTTACCACGTTTGCCTTATCATTTCCTCTCTCATGGATATTCCTTAATTTTTTCCAAACCATTTGAGAGTTGTAGACTTGAGCCCCCTTTGTCCCTTTATACTTCAACGTGTATTTCCTAAAAATAAAGGCTCTCTTTTATATAACCACAAGAAATTGATGTTGAACAATATTATCATCTAATCCACAGACCTCACTAAAAATTTGCTGATTGTCCCAGTAATGACCCAATGATATCCTTTATAGTTCCAGGATCCAGTCTAGGATCATGAGTTGTATTTAGTTGTCATTTCTTTTAGTCTCCCTCAATCCAGTCAGTTCCCTAGTCTTTCCTTATCTTTTATGACATTGACAGTTCTAAAAATTTACTCTGTAAAATATTTCTCAATTTGGTTTTTTTTGGTGTTGCCCCATGGTTGGATTCAGATTATACATTTCTGACAGCAACATACCAAAGTGATGTGTTCTTCTCAGTGTATAACATCAAAAGGTGCATAGTATTTATTTGCCCTATTACTGTTGTTGTTCCCTTGTGTCAATTGGTTAAGATGGTGTCTGCCTGGTTACTTTATTATGAATTAGTAACTACTACTTCACCTATCTCTTAGTAAGCAATGAATAAGCATTTTGTGGGGAGATGTATTGAGATTATCTAAATATTACACTCATCAAATTTTCACTCATTAGTTTTCACATCTATTGATGGTTCATGATTAAATCAATTAGTACCGTAACAGTTGCCAAATGGTGATTTGCTAAGTCCATTATTCCTCTATATTTGTTATTTGGAATCCTCTTATAAGGTAGAGCTTTTCATTTCCTTTCATTTATTTATATAGTAATTAATTTATATCCATATGGACTCATGGACTTCTATTTTGTTCAGTGTGTTATAACCTGTCCCTATTATTATTTATTAGCCCCTCAAGCTGGCTCCTGGGTCCTTTATACATGCCCCTATCATTCTTTGAGCACTTCTTCACTTTATGGCACAACACGATGTTCTAGGCTCACCTACTATTTCCCTGCAGCAGCCCTGGAATCAGTTATTTCTTTAAAGAGTTCTGGATTCTTTTAGTGGAGAATGGAATTTAGAAACCATGAACCTGGTGCTCACTGGTACTGGAATATCATTGCTTTTAGGTCTTCTCAGCAGATTAGGAAGTATGACACACTCACATGTATACACACATCTATCTGTTTGTCTATCTATCCATCCATCCATCCATCCATTTCTCCATCTATCTGTATATCCAAAAACCATGAATTTACACTGATACCTTCAATTCCAATCCAACAACACGGGGTTTATCCTTTTCTCTCTTACCTATTTGTAACTCCCTTCTCCATCACTGAAAGACCTGGCTGCCACTAACCTCCATACATGTACTTATTTGGTCAATTCTCCTGTGTGTAACCAGTGTCCTAACCACACAATGAGTCTCTTTGGCTCCAGCCCCACTGACCAAATTTTTACCTTAACTATGGGAAATGGAAGGGACAGTATATTTATTTTCTTTAATGAAGCCTGAAGTGGAAGTTCTGCTCCTCAGTGTAATGTAAGATGTTTTTCCTACTTAACTCTCATTCTAAGTTCAAAGCAGACAAGTAAAAGCCTGAAGTGAAGGTTCACATTCAATTGTTACAGCTAGTGATTGACTTGGCCAGTGGTTATCTACTCTGCTTATTCTTATCATCAGAGGCTGATGTAACACCCTATTGAAGCCATTAGTCAATCATTTTTATTACCTTATGGACAGATCTGCCCATTTTAGTGCAACCAATGTGTTTGATTAATGAGGGTAAAATACCAAAAATCAGATTTTGCCACGAGTTTACACATACCAGATTTCACTCATTTCTAAAATTATAACCAATATTTTGGAATTCAGCACTTCAATATACTTAACCACTGTTCAGGCTTGAAGTATTATTTATGATATATAGCCCTTGAAGCCTTAGTAGTTTGAATGAGTTTTCTTAACCAGTCCTCAAACTTTAATGAGCATCCAAACTCCTGTGGTGATGGTTAACAGTGCGGGTCCCTGAGCACACACCCAGAGATTCTGATTCAGTAGTGCTGGGGATTGCCTCCATTTTAATGAGATCCCCGGAAGTTTCAGGAGCAAGTGGCCCAGGGACCACACCTTGAGAAACACTGAACTAGCACGTTTTCACTCAAGTTCAGGAGGATTCTAGTTTAGAAGCTGTAGTTGGTCATAGGTAGTCATGTGCAAGGTAGAATTGGTCATTAGTGTAGCCGAGGGGCAAGGTTGCAAGAGCACCTGGCTCTGGGGATCCCAACCAGACCAGGTTCGGCCACTTTTCTGAGGACAAGATCCAAAGACAGAGACATGAGTGGTGGTGAAACAAAAAAGGGATTTATTTCAGTGAGGCCAATACCGGGAAGACAGCAGACTAACATCTCAAAGCCTGTCTCCAAAGTGCCAGAAATACTTCCAGGTTTATATGAGGAAAGTTTGGTGAATACGTGCAGGTAGGCAGTGAAGGTCAAGTTGATCATTGTCTTAGGCTCAGTCACACAGGGTCTTGCTGGTTCAGTGCAGTGCTTATTGTGTGAGGGGGTAGTTTCAGGTCCCATTAGGAGATTCTTTGCCTGAAGAGATTTTTGCCTGAGTTAAGAGATGGGCTAGAAAGAAGAACTTAATCAATTAGAAAGTTTGGGGTCAAAATGGAAGTGGTTGAAGTCCTTTTTCATGAAGACCCATGTAAGCTTTCATAGTCAACAAGTGTATCGGTGGGATGAAAATTGGCTTCCAGCATCTACAATTACAGGACAGATGTATCAGTTTGTTCATTAACATTCATGTGTCAAGGCTGTGCTATGTTGGTCCGACAAGGGTGGCATCAAAGCCAGGACCTTGGTTGACCAGGCAAAGCTGCAGCATGTTGTCCCCCAGGCAGCCAACCCGAAGGGCCAGGCTTTCAGGACTTTGGGTTTGGTTGGCTAGTGTTCTTATTAACTAAGACTCAGAAGTGATTGGAGACAGACTGAGTACACATGCCACATGATCCTGGTTAAAGTCTGTTTCCTTTCTTTGGTTTTCCCTGTGGAACAAGGACAGATGACTGAAAAAATTACTGTCTTCAGCAGAAAGAAAGCAACTATCAATCATCACATATTTAATCACTTACTCTCAGTGCTTTCACAAAGAGTGTTGCATTCAATCATCATAAATTACCTGGTGAGGTGACTTTATTATCACAGTTCCACAGATGAGGAAAGGGAGGTGCAGAGAGTATGAGTTTGTGTGTGATCACACAGCTAGTAAGTGGACATAAAGAGTTTTGACTCTTGGTCTTTTGTCTTTAAATCCAGTGCTTTGTGCGATGAACATTGTATCGGGCAACCTCTTGTATTTTGACTTTGCTTTTCCTTTCCAAAGGATGCTATTCAGGAAAACAGACACTGTCATGGATGAAAGTAAGCCTAACCGTAGGACTCATGCATATTGGGAGCAATCATACTAGCCTCCTTCTCTCCTCTCCCCGTATCTATAATCATTAGAGAAAACAGTAGACTTGCCTGCTACAGTCCTGGGTCTTGCCCTCTCGTGGTGGAGTGGGAACCAGGCTTTGGTTATGCAAAGTGAAAGCAAAGATCATCTTCTGAAGTGGAAATATTTCATAGAGGGTTTTCTTACTTTACATTTGTACAATAAAAAGGACCATTTGGGTGATTTCACAAGAAAAGACCAGCTTGCCCTCCAAGGATTACTGTAGAGCTCATCACCTCCAGATCTAAAGTGCTACTTTGGATACCTCCCACCTCCGTCAGCTCCTTCCTCTCAACATTTCAGCTCAGTGCCCATTATAGGAGTCAAGGGTCCCGTGGTCCTTAGACCTCAATGGCAGCACCTGTGTTCATGACCCAGAAACTTGAACTGACCAACATCTCCCCACTTGTAAGAGCTAGAACCAGAACCCAAAGCCAGATCTCCTGACATCAAGCGATTCCTCTTTCCTCAGAGCCTGGCAGTGGGTGTGAATGTGTGTGAGTGTGGTGGGTGGGGGTGTTGAGAGGCTAGACAGTAGCCCCCAGCTCTCTCCTAATAGTCTCCCAGATTTTGTGTAAAATACTTGGATCAGTCCAATTCATGGTCCTTTTCCTGGCACCCCACAACTCAACCCATCCAGTGGTGCACTCCTAGCACAGTAGCCCCTAAAGCTCAGTGCTTTGGGGGGATGCCACAGAAATAATACCAAGAGTGTAATATGAAACATCTATACCCATCATCATAACTAATCTATCCCCAAGTTGGACTAATTTTACTCCATAAAGATCTGCCCAATGAGTCCACTTCTCTCCATCTCCATTGTCACCATTCCAGCATAAGCCGCCATTGTTTGTTTCTACTGGGGCTGCTGCAAGAGTCTCCTAGGGTCTCCCTCCTTTGTATACTCTGGTGCCCCCTTCAGTGTATTCTCCTCCCTGCATCCCAAGGTCAAGGGCTTCTCTCTTGACTGTCCTAAACAGCTTTCCCCTAGCTGTTTTGTCTGTGTAATATCCATTTATTCTTCAGATCTCAGCACCAGCAAAGGTCACTTCCTTAGGGAGGGTGGGTGTCCTTGCCTCCTAAGTTCTTATGCTGCTTGCTCTTATGGAAATTTCCTCTTTAACTTCATGGCATTTACCTCCATTGATGATTAAACAGTCATCTGCATGACTATTGCATTAATGGCTGTCTCCTCTACTAGACTATAAAATCCACGAGAAAATCCACGAGAAAGGGGGATACATCTGTATCATTCTTTTTCTCTCCTTTCCCTCCTCTATTTCTCCCTACTTCCCTTCTCCCACCTCACTTGGTTTTTGTGTGTGTGTGTGTGTGTGTGTGTTTTGCCATAGGAATTCTGTCTTCTCACTGAGCAAAAGGTATGAACTATTCTACATGGAAAAGCAAAAGATGGAAGTTATTCTCTTGAAGGGCAGGCTTCCAAAGATCTGAGATGTTCCACTAAAGTCTAAGTTAAAGTAATTCTGCCAAGGCCCCGTACCACCTTTTAAGCTTATAACACATTTCTCTCACTTATGCTTTTGTTTTTGCTTTTTTCATTCTTCCACAGTTTTATTTATTAAATTTTCAATGGAAACTTTCAAAATGAAACAGGTAAAAATAGTATTATGAACTTTCATGTACTGTCACCAGCTTCAACAATTAACCACATCTTGCCAAGCTTGCTCCATCTTCCTCCTTCCACTTTTGTTGGTAGTGGGGGTGGTGGTGGTGAAGTAATTTAAAGCAAATGCGGACATCATATCATTTTATCCACAAATAGCTCAGTAATTAACACACAAGGATTTTTAAAAATATTACCCCTAACAATAATAATACTTTCATGTAATTTTAATAATATATCATTCCCCATCCATGCTCAAAGCTTCTCCATCCTCTAAAAACGATTCTGTAATTGGTTCATTTAGGTTAGGATCAAACAAGGTCCACATGTGGCATCGTAGCCTAAGTCTCTCTTAACCTGTAACTATTCCCTCTTCTCCCATCTTTTAAAATTCCACTTGTTTGTTGAAGATATTGGGTCATTTATGAGGTACAATTTCCCATCTTCTAAATTTGGCCGATTGCCTCCTCGTCCAACTTTTCTTTTATCCGCTAGTTCTTCTGTTTATTCTTCTATTACTTTCAAACTAGCAGTGAGATCTTGAGACTTGATTAGATTCAGATACACCCTCTTTGGCAAGAATAACTCCTAGGTGGTGCTGTGTACCTCGTGCATCACATCAGGAGACATATGATGTCTCATTTTTAGTGATGTGAAGATTGATCCGGAGATTAGACTAATGGAAGACAATTCTGCACGGGGCTCTTGCATCTCCCTACGTTTTGCAAGACAAGATTTTCACCGCCTTTTGTCTACATTATCTTTTCAAGGATGTTTGCATATGAAGAAAGAGATGGTGTCTGTTGCTGGAACAAAGGACAGACAAGCTTGCTGTACAGTGTCGAATATCAGAATTCCCTAAGCTTGGGATTCCTTTCTTATAAAGCAACCCCCTACGTGTACAAGGTCATCTCACCCTTTTCCTGTTGCTCTATTAGAAATGAGGCTCAGGGAACCAGTGTAAAAATGATGATACTAAAAATAACCACTGCTTTTGCTGTGAGTAATTGATGGTCCTGGATCTCTGTATGAGACTGGATTCTCCAGAGAAATACACACACACAGAGGGCAGAGAGGGCGGGGGCAGGGAGAGAGACAGAGACAGACAGAGAGACTGATGTGCTGTGAGGAACTAGCTCGAGTGATTTTGGAAGGCCAAGATTGTAATCATGCAGCTGCGAGAGCGCAGAGAATTGCTGGTTTAAGTTTCAGTCCAAGTCCGAAGGCCTGAGCAGCAGGAGAGCCCCTAGTGGGATAGTGGTTTCAGTCCAAATCCAGGTCTGAAGGCAGGGGAAGACTGCAATGTTTCAGCTCCAATACAGAGATAATTTTTTCTTTTTCAGCTTTTTGTTCTATTCAGGCCTTGGGTGGAGCGGAGGAGGCCTACCCACATGGGGGAGGGCAATCTGCTTTACTCAGTCTATATTCAAATGTTAATCTTATCCAGAAGCACCCTCACAGACACACCCAAAAATAATGTTTAAGCAAATATTTGGATACCCCATGGCCCAGTCAGGCTAACATATAAAATTAACCATTGTACTCTTTAACCCAGAGTCTATACCTTTAACCAGTTTCCGTGAAATTTGGCAGGTTAATCTGTTAGCTTGTAAATAGAGTAAAATCTCAAACCCTTCACAGCTCTTGATACATACTTCAATAAAAAATAAAAAGATTGGTCAGTGGGTTCAGGTTGTGTCAGCCTGATCTCTCCATTACGAAACTTCCATCACCTTTTCATCTAAAGATTTAGTATTTATTGATTTTCATTGCTTAGATTCATTATTTTATTAGGGGTTGCAAAGTGGTGTCCATCTAATTGTACCAAATAAATATTTGCATTTATTTAGTAGGAATGTTTCTACAAAGAAGAATTTTCTTTCACGCTATTTGGTTATGCTGAAATCCAATTTATGCAGGAAAGGCAGGATTAATTGCTAGTTCTTTCCTGTTATTTACTAATTTTAAGAATAATGAGTTGGTGTGGTTGAAATCTCCAAAGTGATCATTATGTTTGCCCTTATTGTGAACTTATGGATTTTTTTATAATTCATATTTTTAAGTCATTGCAGTTATTCTCTTTGCTCAAATTAATCCATCTTTGGCCATTTGGAACCCCTTTGGATGGTTACTGTCACCTTTAAATATGATTGCAATAGTACTTGATAATTTCTTCACTTTCTTGCCCAACAAAGTGGCCCGGATCATCTTGCACAGTCCTCCTGCTGCTTACTGGAATCAGTCATTTCTCCAAGGAGTCCTGATTTCTATTGGTAGGACATGGTCTTTAGATGACACGATTTGGGTTGAGGGGGTGCTCAAAGCTACTGGCTTGTTATTGTTTCCAGGCCCTCTTAGTGGCTAGAGCTGGGAAATACATATTTTTTTTAAAGAAAAAAGAATCATGCATTCATATTGAAATTTCCAATTCAAATTTTAGGGTATAGAGTTTTACTGAACTTCTTCGATTTTAGATTTATCTTTTATGCTGAAAATCTTGGTTCATAATTATTTACATGTTTTAGTCTATAACAAACACATAATCATTTCAAATATTACTACTATCAGTAAGATAACCAGTATGATTCATGTTATTTATGGTTCTTTTACTCTTAGGCTTTTATCTCATATCCCACTCAGGATATGGAGTTAAAATGCTGTATTTCACAGTTACTTGAAACAATTATTTTCTGTGTGGTTATGCCACTAATTTGGTATACTTAGGTTTATTTGTGTTCAGTATTTACACAATGCTTTTTTTTTTTTTAAAGATTTTATTTTATTTATTTATTTGAGAGAGAGAATGAGAGAGAGAGAGCACATGAGAGGGGGGACGGTCAGAGGGAGAAGCAGACTCCCTGCCGAGCAGGGAGCCCTATGCGAGACTCGATCCCGGGACTCCGGGATCATGACCTGAGCCAAAGGCAGTCGCTTAACCAACTGAGCCACCCAGGTGCCCTACACAATGCTTTTTAATTTTTGATTTAATTTTATTCTTGCTAATATAAAATATTTATACAATTCCAAATCCTCTACCTACTCTGTTCAGCTGCATCAAAACTTGAGGTTGGGGACGCCTGGGTGGCTCAGTCGATTAAGCGACTGCCTTCAGCTCAGGTCATGATCCCAGGGTCCTGGGATCGAGTCCCGCATCAGGCTCCCTGCTCGGCGGGGAGCCTGCTTCTCCCTCTGCCTGCTCTGCCTGCCCCTTCCCCTGTTTGTGTGTGTGGTCTCTCTCTCTGACAAATAAATAAATAAAATCTTAAAAAAAAAGAAAACTTGAGGTGGTCTTTTCCTACCATCTATTCATTCATTCCTTTATTTATTCAACAGATCCTGTGCTAGGCTAGTGTGGGGTCTACAGTAGGGAACAAACCAGACGGCAGTCCTTACCCCCATGGAGCTGGCATCTTAGTGTGATGTTTGGAGAAACAACTCTCTTGACAATCTCTGCAGTTCCCCCTTACACCTTCTCTTCCTGTCCCGCCTTGGTTTCTCTTCTCTTCTCCAGGGACTCTGCATGAAGCAGAGGTTGCAAGTGGTCTTGGGTGGTGAAGGAAAAAGAAAATTTCCCTCAGTGCCTTTTTCTGTTTTCTCTAAATTCACATTATGAAATATTAATTTCATATATTTCAAATATTAATATTTATTTCAAATATTAATTAATATTAATATTTGAAATATATATTTCTGAGGCTGAGTTTATACATATGAAAAATGTATTCCCCATATTCTTTTTTTTTTTTAAGATTTTATTTATTTATTTGACAGAGAGAGAGATAGCGAGAGCAGGAACACAAGCAGGGGGAGTGGGAGAGGGAGAAGCAGGCTTTCCCACTGAGCAGGGAGCCCGATGTGGGACTCGATCCCAGGACCCTGGGATCATGACCTGAGCCGAAGGCAGACGCTTAATGACTGAGCCACCCAGGCGCCCTGTATTCCCCATATTCTTGAATCTGGGTTAGGCCTCTGACAGCTTTGACCAACTGAACATGACAAAAGTAACACGATTCCAGTCTCAAGTCCAGCCTTTAAGAGAACTGATAGTTTCTGTTTCCTTCTTGGAAGCAGTTGCCATGTCAAAAGGAAGCCCAAGCAGCCACAAGGAGAGACTCCAATGGAAAAGAGGGAAAAGAACTGAAGTCCCAGGCTGACAGTTCCTGGCTGGTAGCCAACCACAATTTGCCAACATGTGAGTGAGCCATCTTGGACGTGAATCTTCTAGTACCAGAAGTGCCCACCGGTGTCCTATGGTACAGAGATAAGCTGCCCTACCAAGCTCCACCCAAACTGCAAAATTTGAGGAAAAAATAATTATTTGAAGCCACTAAATTTTGAAGTGGTTTGTTATGCAGCAATAGAGAAGTAACATCGTAGGTCCTCATTGAGAAGTACTCCTATTCTAGAATATTTAAAAGTATTTACAAGGCTAATCTCTGGCCAGAAACCATGAGTTTTTGCTCAGGGTCTGATGCAGCTGTGTGTCATCAGGGATTTCTGTTCACATCTTACCATTTAGATTAAGAAACTGTAATGAAGACTGTCACCGACAATTCAAAGATTTCTAGCTCTGGCAATACTTTTTCTTGTCTGTATTTGCTGCAATCTTCCTATTCCTTGTCTTTGGACCTCCATGTTGATTTGCTGATGATAAGTTTTATTATCATTATAACCATACCCCTTTACAAGTCATAGTTCTTATAGGTCAATCCTCATTAGCTAGTTTTCATTTATTGAGAAAACTTGCAACTCATTTGTGTCTTTAGGAGTATTTTTTTAAATTTTATTTATTTATTTATTTATTTGAGAGTGAGAGCATGAGCACATGTGAGCTGGGGGAGGGACATGGGGGAGGGAGAAGGAGAGGGAAAGAATCTCAAGCAGACTCTGAGTCAAGCACAGAGCCAGAAGTGGGGCTCCATCTCACGACCCCAAGATCATGACCTGAGCCAAAACCAAGATTTGGAAGCTCAACCAAATGAACCACCCAGGCACCCCCATTTTTTAAATCAGATCTGCAATAGATTGATTGATTACCACAGAATCAGACGACCCCAGGGGATTTCAAAACTCCTCTGGCTCAGCTTTCCCTCACTTGTAGACAGATATTTCATATCCCAATATTTCCAGGAAGATCCCAGCCTGCAGGGTAAAGGGAAGAGATGCAGAGTAGCCCAGCAGATTTGGAAGAGGAGATAGAGATGGGGAAAAAATTAAAAACGGGAGTAGGGAAGGGAGACTAAACAACGGGACAGACTCTGCCCTCAGAATTCAGTGGGTGATGCACCTTGTCCTGATGGAACCTCAGCCTGGTCTGCAGGGCATCACTGGGTAGTACCTGTGGGGGGCTCGATGTGTCTGCCTCTACGAGCTCCCAGCTTATTGGTCATTAGATATTATTTTCAACACTTGGTATGTCCTACATAGCCTATATTTAGGAATACCTCTGAAACACGACGTCAGGAAAGAAGCCATCAGCTAGGTAACACGGACTTTGCGAAGAGTAATGGGAAAAACTGAAGCCAGCTCAGTACAAGACTGAAGGTCAGGGACAGATCCCCTGACCTGTTTTCCAGAAAGGGGGATAAGGAATGCCTGGCAGGTGACTCAAACCTCAGAGAGGAAAACAAGCAGAGGAAGAAATGCTGGACTGGGTGTGAGGACTGAAAGATGGTAGAAAACAGTCTCACTGTTCCCAAATTTTTGTGATTACTCCCCCCCACTTTTTCTTTCTTTTTCCCTTAAACTAAGGAGACATGTAATGAGGATGGCCAGCAGAGGGCCTTCAAATGAACATTAACACTGAACACTTTCATGTCTGTGTGAGATCTTTGAGCTTTTAAAGGTTCTCTTCCATATAGGATTTTATCTTAAGAAAATGAAAAAAAAAAAGCAAAAATACCTCTTCACATTTTATCGGGAAATAGTAGTAAAAGACTACAGACCTCGATGCATGTCGCTGGCATTGAATTGTTTGCAGTATTTCAAGGAGAACCAGGTACTTCAGCAAAAGGTCAGTAGGTGGCAAACTTCTACAACCCTTAGATTGAAGGCCTCTAATGGGTAGATTACTTTCTAGAGAAATACTGGAGGCTCTTGCTTCATTTATGGGGGGTATGGGTGGTGGTTGGTTTGTGTGTGTGTGTGTGTGTGTGTGTGTGTGTCTGTGTTATGTTGTAAAACACACTGAGTGAAAAATAAGTCTCTTTTCAAATAGTTATTAAGACATTTACCAATAAGCTAAATAGGCATGCATCAAAATCAGTCACCCTGTCTCTCGTGAAGGTCACCTCTGAGTGTGCTTAGTTATCTCAACCCCTGTGGGAGAGAGGATGGGATAGAAGGTCCCTAAATTCTCCTTCATTTAGAGACTGTGGTGTGAGGTGTTCCACTTGATCCTAAGTCTTATCTGCCCTCAAGAAGCCTCCCCGTGTCTTATGACTGGAAGTTGATGGAGAGAGTTCCCAACTTACATGGTGAGATAAGGCTTGGATTATATTTTTGGAGGAAATTATTTTGGGGCAATGTTGAAGGATGACAGGAACATCTGAGTAAGTCTATTGGCATACAAAAAAATAGGACATTGTAAAATAACATTGTGTCTCTTTCCTGAAACTTGGATTCAACGTTAACATCTTTCATTCCTGGAATCCAAATTTAGAGTTTGTGCTAATGAATTCTGAAGAGTATTTCTTTATCCGTTCTCTCAGAGGGTCATTTCCTGGTAAAAGGCTGTTCCAGAACCCCCGCAATCTTCTCCAGCACTGACGTGTTGTTCTTGGATGGGATGGTGCCATTGCTTTGCTTTACACCTGCGTGATGTGTTAGGGACATAGCCAGTCCCTCAGCATCCATTTGTCGTGGACATCTGCTGCGTTTATTCAGTGTCCTTGAATCCCTTCTTGGGGGGACTGTGCATCCCAACTCCGTGTAGTTCTGCAAGGCTCTCAATCACCTGGGCCTGCCCTCCCAAAGTGGTGGAGATGTGAAGCAGCATGGCCGTTGGATTCTTTTGGGGATTTGATTTTCATGCCTAAAAGCATAAAAGCTATGTCTCTGTCTGCAGGGTGGATAGAAACATATATTTTGAGGGGGGGGGGCTAAAAAAAATGAAAATCATGGGCCGTCTGTGTAGCAACACCTGGGGGCTACAGCAAGGTACTAATGGCAGCAGGGCATGTTTCTGCGGACAGGGCCTTCCTAGCTACACCCCCTAAGCCTTGACTCCTGCGGGTTACAGAGAGAATATCGGAAAAGGTTTTCCAAGGCCTCCAAAGAGGGATGGGAGGAGGATGAAAAGAGAGCCATGGGGACTCTGTACAGCATGTGGGATGGACAGCCCACTTCTGGGACTGCATAGAAAATAGAGTTGATTCTTGGAGGATGAGTAGCACCATCTAAACTGAGGTGGGGCCCAAGTCAGCAGGACAGAACCACGGGACTTGCAAATGAGCAAGCATGCTACAAGGTCCGTGCTGAGAGTACAGTAGGAAGTAACATCAGCCAGGGAGGTTGGGGTGAGTGCTAAGGACAGGGAGGTCGATGCCCAATATCATCAAGATGAATATCTCTCAGTTGAAGCCAGAGAGGACAAAGGGCAGCACTGATGAGGTATTCCCCACCTCTCCCAAGGACAGGGTCATCATCCAGGCCTGACCTTCTTACCCGAGACATGGATCCTGGCTGGGGAGAGAATCCTAACAGAATGCGTTTTAAGCCAGAAATGCCTGAAATACTTTGAAGTGGGAAGAGGACAGATTCGACCAGTAATGGAAGTGAGAACTTGAGAGCTAGGGTTACAGAGAAAGAACATTCCAAGAGAGTATGCTCTGACACTTTTCCCTTAGTAACCCCACTATTTATCCTTGAATATTTACCTTGGCCCATGGGTATTTTTATTTCTGTTGGATAAATTCTGAGAAATGATTTGCAAAGGCTGTTGGCTTTAAAATATACCTCTTTTATCCAGACACCAATTTAATTCCATTATTTAAAAGTTTTTCAGTTGATTCCTTTGGGCAGTATAGGCATATAATCACATCTGTGAATCATGGTACATTTATTTTCACAGTTCCATGGTTATGTACTTCTAGCTTTTGTTTCATGTCTTGGCGAACAGACCAGACTTCTAGAACCACAAAACATTCTAATTTTGTTTCTAATTTCAATGGGAATAATACAGCCCATATTAACTAACATATACTGAGCAGTTATTACGTTTCAGGTACTGTCCCAAGCACCTTATATGTATTATCTTATTTCTCCGTCACTATGATAATTGCCATTTTACAGTGAAGGGACTGTGGCCAGCGAGGTTAAATGGCTTACCTAAGATGAGAAGTGGCGGAGTTGGGATGTAAACTCTGACTCTAGAGCCTGTTGGTCTTCACCTCTAGACAGGTGTGCTGCTAAATGTTTAACAGCCAGCTCTCTGAAAAACAGCACTGATTTATAACATTTGCGATTTTTTTTTGTGATGTAAATACTCCCTCTGTGGCTGACATGACATCACTGAACCTGGATTTGGGAAGAGATGCTCATAATTCCTCTGGCGAGCTAAGACCGGCCACTGTAGCCAGTTCTAACCACCACAGCCTCTAGAGTGACACCATGAGGCACAGAGGTGGTGTTGTGTAAGGAATCTATTAGTGGGATTCTTTGGTTTTAAGAAATAGAAAATCAAGCGGAGCTGGCCCAAGCAGAAGGTGGAACTTACTAGAAGGAAACAGTCTCAGAATGAAGAACAGGAAGCAACAGGGCCTCAGGAGGGCTAGGGATGAAGACCAGATGTGCTATGGGGCCTTGATGGGTCCCTTGTGCCTCAGTCTCTGTTTACTGCAGGGCAGTGCTCCTATGTCTCTGGCCCGCAGAGCAGAACCTACCCGCCATTGCTCCTGAACTTACCCACCAAGGTTCTTGCCACCAGCAGAGACTGAGGTCCTCTCTGACTGGCTCAGTTGGGTCAAGAGTCAGTCCCAGGTCAGTCAGCTATGGCCACGTGGCTTTAGTGGGTCTGTGTGCCTCTGTTCATGATCCTATTGGGGATGTCAGTCTAGATTAGGACCAAGCCCTTCTGCCTTTGAAATTCTATTACACTTAAAACTCATCATCATGCTGTGGTCCTCTGGGTTCCCCTCCATCTGGGCCCTGATGACCTTTCTGACTGAGGTTATCCCTGTCAGTCTTCTCTTTGCTCCGTCTGCCATCCTGGCCTTTCTGTTGGCCCTTGAGCATTACCAGCTCATTCTTACCTCAGGGCCTTTGTACTTGCTCTCCCCCCCAGGCTGCTCATAGCTCACACCCTCCCTTCATTCAGAGCATCCCTCCCTGAGCACCTGCTTGCAACAGTCCACTCCATCCATGCCACCCTCCTACCTGCTTCATTTTTCTTCAAAGATGACCTGAAATTGTATCATGTATTTGACTATCTGCTCCCCACTGGAACATAATCCATGGGCCTCAGAACATTGTCCTGTTTATGGCTTGTATTTTCAGCATCTGGAATGGTGCTTGGCAGGTAGTAGATACTCAAAACCTATTTGTTGAATGCATGATTCAATGAATGAATGAATGAATGTATGAATGAGTTGCAGACTTACTATGAAATATACACTTAAAAATAAACCTTAACTATTATCTAAGTTTTCAAATGTGTTTTTGCTTATTCTGTAGTTGAATAAAATAGTGTTTCTTGAAAAATGAGATGTAATCCAGATTTTTAGTGGTCTGACCTTTCCTAACCTATCCCTTAGCCCACCTTCTCCCAGGCTTCCCTAGAATATTCTAAATTAGTGACCTTTTGCAGTATTATGTGGAAATAGGCTTTCGTTGTTCATTCAAGGCAGAAAATACTTGATATGAATAATGATTTGATGATAAGTATGCTGTCCTGGTAAGAAAGGGAGTGGTTTGGAGAGCTGGTGTTTTGTTTTCCTTTTTTAAAGGCTCTGAGCAAGCAGAAAACAGTATCTGTTTGTTTACGTGACTGTTTCACAGATGACTTTGGCAAGAGTCACCTTTAGTTAAATCCCAGCATAGTAACCCAGAATTATCCTCCAAAGAGACAGATGAAGAAAAATGGCCTCCTACCTGAAAAAAAATTTTGAAAAAAAAGCATATTTCCAAAAGGATGCAAAAAAAAAAAAAGGAGAGACACTTCTCTTTCTCATAAAAAATTCAGAGCAAGAAGGACAATACTATTTTCACAAGAGAAAGCATGCATTAGGCCATAGATAAGCCTTTTTTTATTTTTTCAAAGCAGGAGATTTTCAGCTGAAGAAAATTGACAACTGTGCCTCCAGGCTGAATTGTATAGTTTTTGCCAACAATAGCTGTGTTTACTGATGGCCCTATGTTGCCCCCCCGACAAATTCAAGATTAAGTAAAGGACTGGTGTTCTCAGACAATCACCAACAAAACGGACATTTTCTTCCTGTTTGTGGAGCTCCAGGCTTCATGTCCTTACCTTTGAAAAATTACCTCAGAAGTTGTTGCTTTTAAAGATGGAAGTTGTGATAGCTGGTAAAATAGAATGTTCGTACTGCTCAAGCTGTGGTTTTCAACCTTAGCTGCACCCTAGCTTCACCTGGGAACTTAAAAAGGTGGTATTTTGATAGGTACTGCATTGAATATGTAGACTGTTTTGGGTAGTATAGACATTTTCACAATGTTTGTTCTTTCAATCCATGAGCGTGGAATGTTCTTCCATTTCTTTTTTTTTTTTCCCTTAAAGATTTTATTTATTTATTGGAGAGAGAGAGTGAGAGCATGAGCAGGGGCAGAGGGAGAAGCAAACTCCCTGCTGAGCAGGGAGCCCGACTTGGGGCTCAATCCCAGGACTCCAGTATCATGACCTGAGCCAAAGGCAGATTCTTAACCGACCGAGCCACCCAGGAGCCCTGTTTTTTCATTTCTTTGTGCCCTCTTCAATTTCTTTCCTAAATGTTCTATAGTTTTCAGAGTACAGATTTTTTACCTCTTTGGTTGGGTTTTGGGAACTTAAAAAGGAAACACCAACCCAGTGCTAGAGTTTTACCCCAGCCCAGGTAAATGGGAAGGTGGGCCCATTAATCCTAATTGCTGTTAGTTTTCTGGTTATTTGTCAGGTGATTCTAACCCATGGCTGCGTTGAGAAGCATTGCCCTCCGGCCCTTGCCACAGGGTGCAACTGAATCCCATCTTGGATGGGGCACCTTGTGGGGCTGCACAGGATCCTGCTCCCCAGCCAAACTGTGAAGAAAGTAAGTTTGTCTTGGCTCTCCTCTCCTCTGCCCTTGTGTGTCCCTCTCCTCATTCCTGGAAACTTGCTCTCCTGAGCTATTTGTCAGGTGTTCTTATCCTGTTCTGTGCCCACGGTGAAGCTATTAGGCTCTAAGGAAACTCTTGCTTGCTAAAAAATAATCCCACAGAGCTCTCCCCCTTTTCAGTGTAGTATTATCCCTCTCAAAAACAAACAACAACAACAACAAAAAACCCTAAAAACCAAAAAATCCACCATGTAATAGAAAAAAAATGTGGAATGCCACATAATGCAGCTGGTGAGTTCGAGGTAAAATTGAGGAGAGGAGGAAGGTGCTCCTGGCTCCCCTCAGGTCCCTCCTGGTCAGCAACAGTCTACTCCAAAGGGCCGCTCTGCGGGATCACTCTGGCAAGTTACCTAACCTCTCTGTGCCTCAGTTTCCTCGTCTGTAAAATGGGGATGATGTTCATACCGACGTACAGAGTTGTCGTGAGGACTGCAGACAGAAAGCATCTGGGGAGTACCGCCACAGTGAGCAGTCAATGCCCACTAGCAGTTATTACTATCATCACTATTACCATAATTTCAAATTCTTGAATTTATAATTAAGTGAGGGGGAGTTCCACATGGAGCGAGCAAATACATTCCAACAGGGAAAACATTCCTCGGATAGAGTCCCGAAAAATATTTTGAGCTGTGACATCCTCACTTGCTCCAATATCCCAAGGCAATGCTTAATTTATGCCCTCCATTTAGATGTATAAATTCCAAAAGCTTTTGAAAAAAATCCCCCCCCCCCTTTTTTTTAACTATCATCAATCTTGTATGTCTGTGAGTCTTGGGAAATGATGGAGATTAGAATGAACAACTGCATAGCTGGGGAGAAACAAGCACCTCTCTAATTGCCTAGTTAACACAGAAGTTAACAAATTCAACAAACATTTCATAATAAACTCTGTGCCAGATGTTGTGCTAGGAAGTGGGGGTGCCATAGGGAGGAGATGTGGCCGGTGCCCGGATGGAGCTCACAGGCCAGGGAGCTGAGAGAAGGGGTGTTGTCCAATCTCAAGTCACAGCCCAGAGTGATGAAGACATGCTTAAGCCCCCCACTCTCTTCAGCAACTGTTCTAAGCTCTTCCAGATAAACCATAATGTGTGAGGACATGAGGAATGGGTTGGACTCATTTCTCCTCTCAGAGATCTTACTTTTTCAAGAAGGCTGGCTGGTCAATCAACTTATGTATTTCATTGCAGAAAATATGCTTCTCACTGACCACAGAAAAGTCGGAGGTGGGAACAGAAATGCCCAGGGATGACCTAAGAGTCTTCCATCCTTGCAAGAACACGAAGGTTTGTCCCCTGACTCAGCAGGCTTCTTAGTGACTGATCTGAATGCACTGAATGTCAAATTTGGGTGGTGTTTCCCTATTTTTTTTCTTTTTAGACGTTTCCTACAGAAGGCTTAAATGGATGTTTTCGTTTTGTTTTGTTTTAAAGTTTCCCTAAATTCTTGGAAGCTTCTGAATGGCTTACAAGTGTTTTTAGATTATGCTAAGATTTTACACAAAAGAAGCTCTTAAAATTGCCTGAAAATCTGACTTTTGTTAATAGAGTCACTTTGGGACTGAACATTTCTAAGATTCCTTTTAGTCTTAAAGAGTCCTAAGATCTACCTCATAATCTAAGAGATCTTTATTTACTTTTGAAATTTCATTCGCCATGACCTTCCACACTTGACCTTATCCCCCCTCTTTCCTGCAGCCTCTCTGTTATAACAAGCCACTAACTCCCAAGGAGTGACTTCCTTGGGCTTAGTGTCTAATGTAGTATTACTGTGACTTTTCTTTAAAAACTCATTTTCATTTGTATCAAATCTACTTTCCCATCTATTTGTTTTATAAGACCTAATTTGCTTTTTAAAAGTACGGTGTGGTGGGGCACCTGGGTGGCTCAGTCAGTTAAGCGTCTGCCTTCGGCTCAGGTCATGATCCCAGGGTCCTGGGATCGAGCCCTGCATCGGGCTCCCTGCCCAGCGGGGAGCCTGCTTCTCCCTCTCCCGCTACCCCTGCTTGTGTTCCCTCTCTTGCTGTCTCTCTCTCTCTGTCAAATAAAATCTTTTTTTTAAAAAAAGGAAGTATGGTGTGGTGGCAAGTCTCAAAGAGGAACTCCAATAGACCACACTTTGCAATTCGTGTCCTGTGTAGCCCTCTCTTTCATGGACTGTGACCTGGACTGTGACTTGCTTTAACCAATAGGATGTGGTGAGAGTGGTGGGGAGCCCGTTCCATTTCGAGGGTTTAAGAGGACTGGCAGGTCTGCTGCCTCCTCTTGGAACATTTGCTGTGGGGAGTCCTGGGCTGACATAAAAGTTCACTACTCTGATGGAGGGACCACTCTGATGGAGAAACCATGTAAAGAGGCTCTGAGACTACAGGGGAAGGGGTCAGGTCCTGCTGCCTGCACAACCTGGTTGAACCTTCAGATGACTCCAGTCTAGCTGCCATTTGACTTTAACTGCATAGAAGATCCCACGAGAGGCCAGCAGAAGAACCATCCAGCTGAACCCCACAAGCCACCGAAAAGAGGGACAATCAAATGCCCTCAGTTTTGAGGCAGTTATGCAGCGTAGTTAATAATATAGGACAAACCTGTTAACTGTAAGACTCCAGATGAAAAGACAGTGAATGGGTTTCCTCCAAATAATTCATACAACTAACCTGAAGAACTTTTACAGGGAAGCAAGCTTTCAGTGCACTCAGTTTCTAGGTTAGTGAACAGCATTTTTATTCTCGATCAAAAAACTCATCAAAAAGTGGGATTCTCTCTGTCCTGGTCCTCACCAGTGCCTGTGGTTTCTTCTCGCCTTTTCTCAACTCCTCTGAGTCAGAGCTAGAACTGTCCCAGAGAAGCTGACCCCGGGCCTCTTGTTCAGGGAGCCACGTTTCCATTTTGCCAATTTTCCGGGGACAACAGTCATTCCTTGCTTGATGTTCCCCCAAATCTTCATTCTGTGAATTTCCTACACAAAATTTAAAGTTTAATTAATTCTTTTTCTCCTAACAGTGATTTGTTTATTAAGTGCCTAGATGTTTATGAACACAGAATAATGTGCTTGGTATTCTTTTGAAATATATATATATATATATGTTGAAATATATATCATATATATTTACATATGAGTTCAACTTTATATATATATATATATAAATATAAAGCTCTGTAAGCATTAAAAGTGTTTTTCTTGTTATTTAAAATTCTAAAAAATCTTCTGAAAGTCACAAGAATAATATAATACATACCTATATATCCCAACTCATTGACAACATTGTGTCACAATATTGCTTTGATTTTATACACGCATGCATGCACTCATGCTTTTCAGCTGAGCTATTTGAGAATTAGTTGCAGTTACATCCCCTCCAAATACATCACCACAAATCTAACAGCAAGGGTGCTTTTCCTATTTAACTACAACTATTACACTTAGAAAATTTAACATTGATATATTACTGTTTTCTAATATATAGTCCACATTCTAATATTCATGGTTGTCCCAATAATGCTCTTTATAGCTGCTTTTTGTTTGCCTGTTTGTGTTTTATTTTTTAGATCCAGGATCCAATCTAGGATTATGTATTGCATAATCTTCCCTATCTGTTTCTTTTCTTTTTTCTCTTCTTTCTCTCCCTCCTCTGCCCTCCTCCTTCTCTCTCTCCCTCATTCTCACTCTCGACCCCTCCCTTCCTCTTCCTCCAAACCCCCTTCATTGTCTTCTTCTTTTTCCCTAACACTGACATTCTTAAAGAATCCAGATCTGGGCGCCTGGGTGGCTCAGTCGTTAAGCGTCTGCCTTCGGCTCAGGTCATGTTGCCAGGGTCCTGGGATCGAGCCCCGCATCGGGCTCCCCGTTCGGCGGGAAGCCTGCTTCTCCCTCTCCCACTCCCCCTGCTTGTGTTCCCTCTCTTGCTGTGTCTCTCTCTGCCAAATAAATTAAAAAAAAAAAATCCAGATCAATTGTTTTGCAGAATGGCCCTAAATTTGGGCTTGTCTGTTTCCTTGTGATTAGATTAAGGTTAAGCATTTTTGGCAAGAGTATTGCACGGGTGATGTTACCCAGTGCAATTTATTCAACAGCTACTATGTGCTAGGTGCATGATACACACTTTTCCTGACCTTCATATCCGCTCTCACCTCATATAGAATCGCCTATGAAGCCTTTTAGAAACACAAATGTTTGGGCTGCACCCCAGACCTATAGAACTAGATAGCTCAAAGGATCATGCATTTTATTTTACTTTCTATACTTTCTAGAAGAGATTTAATCATTTATTTTTTGGCAAAGGATATTATGTATGTATGTATGTAGCTTTTTATTTAAGTTGTACCCAGTGCCCTTTTAAAATGCACTTCAGGGGGCGCCTGGGTGGCTCAGTCAGTTAAGTGTCCAACTCTTGATTTCAGCTCAGGTCATGATCTTGGGGTCATGGGATCAAGCCCCAGGTCGGGCTCCATGCTCAGTGGGGAGTCTGCTTGAGATTCTCTCTCTACCCCTCCCTGCCTGGCTCATGCTCTCTCTCTTTCTCCCCCTCAAATAAATAACTAAATAAAACTTAAAAAAAAATTTTTTTTAATGCACTTCAGAACAACAGGTGCTTTATTCAAGCAAGGCTGGCTTTTAACAAAGCAAAAGCAATGGCCACTTCCGAGCTAGGAAAATCATCCTGGGTCAAAACCCAGAATGTCCCCTCCATCTGGTTGAACCATCCATAACATTTGGATGTCATCTTAAGGATAATTGTTTATTAAACTTATGGCATATTTTATTTAAGCCCTTGATAGCTGATGTTGCATACTGTTACACTGCATACTGTTACACGAGGAAATCAAGCATCTCAATGCGAGCGTTTGTGCCTTGTGATTCATTAATTTCCTTTCTGCCTCGGTGAGGGGCTACTTGAATGTTATTATAATTATGGTTATTGTCTATACATATAGTAGTGACCAAAAACCATAGTTAATTCATGTCTGCAGCCCCAATCTCTCTCCTGAGCTACAATACACTTTTGTTTGTTTTGACGCCTCCATTTTTGTCTCCCGGCGACATGTCACACTCGCCTTCTCTTTCTCTTTCAAACCCTCATTTTCTCCCAGTTACCCCAATTCAGCAAATTGCCCTAGCTTTGCCCCATTGTCTGCCTAGTTCTTCAAGAGTAACCCAAGAAACCTCCCGGTCTTCCTGCTCTCTCCACGAATCCACATGCGATCCATCACCGGGTTCTTCCAATTCTGTCTCCTAAATACCTCACGTCCGGCTCCTTCTCTTCTGTCACCCTGCTCTCCTGGTCCAAGCACCATCTCTCACTTGCACTTCTGCTATGTCCTTATCACTTGTCTTCCCATGTCCTCTTGCATTCTCCTCCCATCCATCCTCCACAGGGTAGACAGAGTGATGCTTAAAAATGTAAGCCTGATTGTGTGGCTCCCCTGACCTTTCAGTGGCTTCCCATTGATCTTAAACTCAAGTTCAAAGTCCTTATTTGACTCAACTTGCAAGACCCCGTGTGCTCTGCACCCCGCCTGTGCCTCCAGAACCATCTCTGACCGCTACCTGAATCTCTCTTTCCTACCCAGTGTCTAGAATCTGCCAGCTTCCTTCCCACTCAAGAGATTTTGCACATACTGTGACCATTAACAGTTCGGAATGTTCCAGCATCTTGGTCCTCACACGTACATGGATTCCTGTCCCTTTTGTCTGGCTACTTCCTGTGTTAGTCCAAATATCACTTCCTCGTGGAAACCTGACTCTCTCAGACCTCTCAACTGAGGTCTCCCAGTTACACTGTCATCGGACTTCTTGTTCCTTGTCTGTACTATTGCAAAGCCAGGAACCACATCTATGAACAGAGGAGTGAGCGAGTGAGCCATCAGAGAGTTTGGGGAGGCAAGAAGTATTGGTAACTGGGCTGGGAAAGACTTCACTCATTGGGGCCAGGGGGTGTAACCATCCCTGCTCCGCCAACGAGCCAAGAACCACCAGTGGCATCGTTCAGACTGGGAACAGCAATTTTCTGCGGACTAGAGGCAGGAGCTTTGAAACAGGAAGAGAATGTTTGTTAATGGTGGGTCTAATGCAATATTAATAACAGCTTAAGTACCACCCCGCTCTTGATGTTACGATAACGCAGGCCTAAAGTTAGTACGTGAAGCCAAATTCACACGGTCCATTTTATCCTTAGATCTCTCTTAAATCATTCATGAAGTATTATGTACAAGGTTTTGTATACATAGCATTAAAGTTTAAGAACTTCTCAGCTAGATGCCTTTTTACTTGTTACATTTTTATAAATCCCTGCTTGATTCTCTGGGGTTGCTAGACTTAAGGAAAAAGAAAAAGAAAAATACGTTGAAAAACCTAAATGGGTTTTGGGTGAGCAGAGCAGAGGAGACTGCGTACAACTTCAAAATTAATTTGGGAAGAGAGAAAAGCAACAGAGACCAGTGGGGGGAAATAGGGAGTGATTTCAGGTAGTACAGGGATTCTCTAAAGTGTTAAAAATGTCTGATGGTTATGTATTTTATAATACATATATGTTTTAGCAAAATGTATCACCATCCCATCAAACCCGTAATTTCACACTTATTTCATAGACAAGGCTGAATTTAAAACACACACACACACACACACACCCTCAGGATACTTTAAAGAATAATACTAAGTAGATAATGGTGCCCGTGGCCCAATAAGACCAGAATTGTGAAGGTGACAATGTTTCGAAGGTGCCGCTTCCCCTGAAGTAGATAGTGATTTTTACTATCCATCTTTCTTTCTTTCCATCTTTCTCAGTTCCATCTTTCTTCAGTTGCCTGTATTTCCATGCATGGGTTTGGCATTTTACATTTAGATGTGCTTTTACACATATTGGATTAATTTTTCCATAAACCCTACATGGTAGACAAGGCTTTATTCCTGTTTTACAGATGTGGAGACTGAGGTTCAGAGAGGTTAAGCAACTGGAGCTTAGCTATAATCTCTGTCTATATGTAGAATAAAGCTATCTAGAAAAATATATAGCTAATGTTTATTGAGAGGCTACTGTGTACCAGGCACTGTTCTAGAAACAAAAAGCTCCCATGGAGTTTACATTTAGAAATGTATTTTTTGGGGCTCAGATGAAGAACTTTGATTTCAAGTTCACTGCTTTTTCTACCCACTACCCTATACTAGATCATGGCTTCTGGAAAAGGCAGGAGCCACATAAACGTGTTAAATCTCATGAAATTGTACACCCATAGAACAGTGTTCGCTTTGTGTAAGTTAGGAACAAGTGAGCCATCATATAAGTTATAAGTAATTTATTGTATAATTTATATGTAATTCTCATACAATTATACAAGTCATGTGTAATTCATTATATAAATAGATATGAAATGTATTTAAAGTGGGTGAATGTAAGGTATATGTAAAATTTCATTTTAAAGAGGCAGCAGAAAACAAAGACCAACTTTTATCTTATAAGAGACCTAAAACTCTCATCCCACCTGCCCATTTTTATGGGCAAATACAGCATTAAATAAGAGGAGGTGGGTACAGCAGAATCTTAACGACCAGAATTGGACTAGCAGAAAGCTCCTGTAAATCTATGATCTTGACTTTGCCCCACTTTCAGGAGAAAGCAAAACAAACTGCTTTTAGTAGACAGAGAAAGCAAAGATGCTACCTGGGAGTAAGGAAAAAGGAATCATTGCTCGAGCACATGCCTATCGTGGTGGTGAAATCAGTGGGCTTGGCAGAGGGGCGGCCAAGGTTGAGGAATCACCCCCCTCTATTTGCAGACTTTGCTAAGGTTGTCCTGGACAGAGCTCCAAATCCCTGGATTCCTGATGAGGGTATAGGAGGGGGTGGGGATGGTGGAGTGAGCCTTTGGAGTCAGAAAGACCTGGCCTTGAACTCTGGCTCTGTCACATGAGAGCTAGCACTAACTCCTTCACAACAAGGAGTTGCAACAAGCAAGCACTCAACAAACCTTAACTAGAGGGGTGCCTGGGTGGTTCAGTCAGTTAAAGCGTCCGACTCTTGGTTTCGGCTCAGGTCATGATCTCAGCGTTGTGAGATCAAGTTCGAAGTCTGGCTGCACACTCAGCACGGAGTCTTCTTGAGATTTTTCTCTCCTCTCCTTTTGCCCCTCCCCCCACTCCCGTGCTCTCTTCCTCTCTCTAAAATCAATCAATCAATCAATTTTTAAACCTTGATTAGAACAAAATGAAGCAGCTGTAAAAAGCATCAGGAATGCAGAGAAACCCTCTTCTGTGTGCCACCATCTTTCCTGGGCCCCTCCAGATCTGGGGCATCTTCCAAAGATTTTACCAATGTTGGTTTCTCTTGGCTTGCCCTCAAGCAATGACTTGAGGCTTAGAGTACCAGGATAAATTTTTATTTACTTATTATTTTTTAGAGGGGGGAGGGGCAGAAGGAGAGGGAGAGAGAGAAGCTAAAGCAGGCTCCATGCCCAGTGTGGAGCCCTATGCAGGGCTCCATCTCACGAGATGGAGATCCACCCTGAGATCATGACCTGAGCTGAAATCAAGAGTCAGATGCTCAACTGAGTGAGCCACCCAGGTGCCCCCAGGGTAAAGAGTTTAGATTGTCCTCAGGCTGATGGAGGCTCACTGAGGATTTTTTTTTTTTTTTTTAAAGATTTTGTTTATTTGAGAGAGAGAGCAAGAGAGACAGCACGAACAGGGGGAGGGACAGAGGGAGAAGCAGACTCCCCACCGAGCAGGGAGCCCAACGTGGGGCTCCATCCCAAGACCCTGGGATCATGACCTGAGCCAAAGGCAGACGCTTAACAGACTGAGCCACCCAGGCACCCCTCACTGAGGATTTTTTTTAAGCAAGAGAATGATATGGTCAGATTGGCATTTTATAAGATTACTTGGCTATTAGCTCTGTGCTTCTAAAACGATCGTGCATGAGAATCACCTCGGCATCTTGATAAAATGCATACCCTGATTCAGTAGGTCCAGAGTGTGGCCTGAAATTCTGCATTTCTAATAAACTCCCAGGTGATGCAGATGCTGCTGGTCTGTGGCCAATACTTTGATTACCAAGTAGAGCCACGGTTCTTAAACTTTAGGGGTATCAGAATCACCTAAGGGGGTGTTAAACCCAGATGACTGGCCTCTGCCCCTACATTTTCTGATTTAATCACTCTGCCTGGGACCCAGCCACTCCGTGGGGTGATGCTGGTGCTGGTGGCCTGGGGACAGTCCCGAGAACCATCAGGACAGAGGGTTGATGGAAGAAGGGCGAGACTTGAGGGAGGAACACAGTCAGGAGGCTGGAGCCACAGCCCTGGTGTGACACGATGCCCTGCGGGTGGCACTGGGAATGTGGAAAGGTACGAGTTCCGTGCCAGGTGGCATGACAGGACTTCGTGACTGACCAGCTGCAAGGAAGGGGGGGGGAGAAGGACTGGCAAGGCCTCAGGTCTCTGGCCTGAGAGCGTGGAGGGCTCACCCACTCCTGCAGATGCAGCAGGAGCAAGCCTGGGGTGGGCCGTGATGCTGGCTTCAGTTTTAGACGGTCGGGATGAGCCTCGGAGGGCTGGCGGGGGAAAAGCGGGGTGGGGGCAGGTGTCTGCAGAGGGCAGCAGACTGACTGACACTGGTTTGCTATTTAATAGAAGTCCACGTGCTTCATTCTCTTTAACCACAAGCTGAGGCTCTTTTGCCTCTCCTCTTCCTAGGGATGGAGCAGGCATGGCCAGAATGCCCGCGAAGCCCGGGAAACCTCTAAAAGGAGACATCTTCCTACAGTGTTTGAGCTTCTGTCTTTTCCTCACAGCCGCCCCAAATTATATGACAGTATGATCCCTACTTTCCAGGAAGTACATTATCAGCAGAAACCCAAGGCTACTTGCTGTCCCTCCTCCCCCTCCCCCCACCGGAAGTTTATTTGATGAAATTTTAAAAACACTTGAAATATTTTATTCTGCTAAAAAAATCTGTATGACTGACCTGGACTTCTTCTGTTCAAGTTTTCATCCGGCAACAAGGTTGGAAGATCCCTGTCATGTCTTGGGATGCTTTGAAGGAGTTTCTTGGCTTTATGGTCCCTCGGTTTTTGCTTATTAATTCTTGCCTCCCTGTGAAGACTTTTCTTCTGAAAATGATCAGCTATAATGGATTAGTGTTCTCCCCCCTGAGCTCCTGTCACCAGAATAGGTCACCAGATCAGCCACTCTGCAAGTTGTGTGCTTATGTGTATTCTGGTCCCCTAACCAGAACACAGTTTTCTTTTTCCTATTAGAAGGTACAGAAACTTTCTCTAGGCACAGGCTTGTTAGGAGAGAGGAGAGTATGCCCACAGTCTCAAAAAGACATGGCTTGATTTAAGAGGAGGACCTTTGTAAAAACATTTGTTGGTAGGCCACCGATATACTTGGGATTGCAGAAGACGGTGACTTTAGGCTTAAATTCCAGAGTGAGGAATGGAATATGACAATTACAGAAGACATGACTGTAAAGGGGTTTGTTACAAGAGATGGTTCTTGTAGGATAATCCCATGGTGTGCATTATGGAGGATGCCTAGGTATCAAAATAAAGACCCACTCACCCCCCTCTATTCTCCTAAACCGAGACAAGTGATCTAACCTCATTTTCCTGCTGGAGCCAGAATGTCATGGGAGCAATTTGTGAAGAGGAAAAAAAAAAAAGGAAAGCAAGAACAGAGAGATTTGGGACACAGATACATCCTTATGATTGAAAACAAAGAAAAGGCTCAACAGAGTCAGTGGCAGAAGGGATCTTGGCTGATGTTTCCCAATTCCAGTAGTTGAGGTTTCGGTGCCAATGACCAAATTTAAAATGCTAAGTAAAGCCTGGGGACAGATGCTAAACCACTGAAGTGCGAGGGCAGTGATGATGTGGAGTAAACGTGGTAAATATGACACTCCTCTTCTCTCTTCTCATACTTACCTCTTGTCTGTTACGGTTCATTTCCAGCATTCGCATCTTATGTAAATATTGTCTTTTCCCAGGAGTATACCCTGAAGTTTGTATCTTCTTTTCAAGTTCCAGCTGTGAAAGATGACACACTTGTTAGAATGGGGTAATTTGTTACTGACTCTGCAATCCACAACTTGCCATTTTTTTTTTTTTTGGAACAGAGTGAGATCTTAATCAGCCATCAGTTATAATCCATTGAGATCTCTTGTGATGTCAAAGGTGGATCGTTGTAGCTCCCCACTGAGTCCTTTGTGTAGCTCTCTGTGAATGGAGCTTTGCTGTGCGTATAACGTAGTTTCTAAGGCTCCTGTAGAGTTTTGCACACCTTAAATGGAACTATGTTTCCACATCTCATTTTGATGAACTATCGCTTACCCTGTCAATAGATGCTTATCACTATCTCCCCAGAAATGTGTTCTGATTGGGTAAGACTGGCCTCTTTCTTCCTGCCTCTTCTGTCATTGTCTGGCCATGACATTGGAGGGGGGCCACTGAATGGTTAAATGGAACCCATTTCTATAGCCTGTACTCCCATATGCCAATATAAGCCCTGGTATATTAGGAAGTTGATTATTTGTGACTTTGGCGATCTCCCCTGGTGCATCATAAACCCCAGGCGGACAGTGCAGACAGTTATTAAGGGCAACCAGGCGTGAAAACACCCTTGTTCGCCCCTTGCTGTGGCCAGGAGAGGGAAGGGATACGGCAGCCAGATGTGCTCAGTGATACCTTTTTGCCGCCCTGTGGACAGGGACTGTGTTGGCTGCTGCAAGCCTCCTGAGGGGACCATCTCTACAGTTCTGCCAGCATCGCACACCTGGCCTTGACCTCTTCTACCAAATCAGCCAGGTGTGCAGCCGAGCTGGCTCCAAAATGAAGCAGGAGTGGAAAGTGCTGAAAGTTTACTACCTCCCAGTTTTCATGTCTACACGAGGGGCATTTTCTCAGCAGAAGCTGACAAATGAATAAAAGGAAAAAGCTCTTCAGAAGACCTTTCCCAAGGGTTCCTTTTTGGGGAGGTGATGGTAAGTAAGTCAGGAACACCTCGTAGAAATGATTTCTCCTGAAAACTGAGACTGAGGAGAAAGGTTTAACCTGAGGAGAAGAATAAAAAGAAAGAATTATGCCAGATTTTTCATAAATTTGAGCACTTCTAGAATTACCAATGTCCTAGTAAAATTCCTCTCTCTTATCTGCATCTCCCTGTTTTCACCAGGAAGTGGAGAAGGGCCCAGAGTTTACCTCAGAGATGAGAGTCTTTGCCAGCTGGAGGCAGGCCCAGGAGAGAATGGATAGCTCTGGAAGGTCCTAACGCTGAGTGACTTCATAGTCACATTTGTCTTTGAAGTCTTCTGTGCAAGGAGTATATGAAAAGGAGAGCCCACCCCCCCCCCCCCCCCCCGTTACCCACCCCCTCCAGTGAGTGCTGCAGTTCACCTTTGCTTTGTGAGTCGTTCTGGCTTCTTGCTGGCTCAGGAGCGTTTCAGAAGTAATTACTTGTGGCAGGTCAATGGGTTCAAGCTTCTAGAAGTCCAACATTTAGAGCATTCAGCATTCCTCATGCCATGAGATGATGAAACATAAAAGCCAGACATTAAACTATCTTAATACTTTGCAAAAGCAGCACTTATTCCTGAGAGCGCATAGGGAAGGCGATTTCAACAGGACTGCGGTCGTATCTGTGCAAAAGACTTTTCAACTCATCTGGGTTCTTTATTGTTCAATTGCACTGCTGCCAGGGACTTATTGATCTAAATATTGGTCAGAGAGTCAAAACACTAAGAATCCTTTTCTGTCTGCATCGACGGACCAAGTCCAAAGTTATCAGACAACAAGGGGCTTAGAGTATTCGCGATGAAAGAGGCACCAGGAATTTGTTTTATTCATTCCTTAACCACCCAGTGGACTCTTCCAGTCCTTAGGGAAGTGACCTGTATTAAGCTCTCCAGAGAAGCTCCCTCAGTCTCCTCCATAATAATCACTGGCACCCAGGCGGAGCACTTAAAATGAAAGTGCAGTGGGCTTACAAATCTTAGATGTGGTTTTTTTGTTTTGTTTGCCTTTTTTTTTTTTTTTTTCTAGCAGGGGCTTGTCTTTATGGGGGAGATCATGTTAGAGTTTCAAAGGGTCATTAAGACTAGGAAGCCAATGATGAACCAGTGGATCTGCCTTTAACCCTACTTGCCTCGGATGACTTAATGCTCTGGAAGTGGTTGAGCAGGCCTGGGAGACAAACGTGGGTCTCTCCACACTGATGTGCAGGCAGGGACCTTGGAGGGCTGTAGAATTTATCTGTTCACTCAGTGAGTACATACTGGACAACTAGTGCGTGCCAGGCATGAGAGTGCAGTGGTCAACAAACATGGTCCCTATGCAGCTTATAATTGGTGGGGGAACAAATACATTTTTCTTGTATGATTATTCATTAATAATTACCAACTGTGATCAGTGCTTTGAAGAAAAAGTCTACAGGGCAGGGCGATGACAGTATATAACCAGAGAATTCCACCTTGGGAATGGAGGGTGTTATGAATTGAATTGTGCCCCCACCCCAATTCATATGTTGAGGTCTTAACCCCCATAATCATAACCTCAGAATGTGACCTTATTTGGAAATAGGGTCCTTGCAGATGTAATTAGTTAAAGATGAGGTCATACTGGCGCAGGGTGACTCTTAATCCAGTATGTCTGGTGTCCTCATTAAAAAAGGGAAATTTGTATGCACACAGGGACAACACCATGTGAAGATGAAGGCAGAGATCGGGGTGATGCTTCTACAAGCCAAGGAGTGACAAAGATTGCCGTGAAACCACTGGAAGTTAAGAGAGAGACGTGGAACGGATCCTTCCGCTCAGCTCTCAGAAGGAACCAACCCTGCAGACACTTTGATCCTGGACTTCCTGCATCCAGGACTGTGAGATAATACATTTCTATTGTTTTAAGCCCCACGGTGTGTTGTACTTTGTTACGGCAGCCCTAGAAAATGAATGCAAGCGGGGGAGGAGTAAGGGGGCAGTCCAAGAAAGTTTCCTGGGGAAGTAATTTCCAGCCGAAGTTGGACATTTAGGAAACTTTAGGGGACTAAGGTGTTCCAGGTAGAGGGAACAACATGCACAAACACCCCGAGGTAGGAAAGAGCAGGATCCGTTGAGGGAACTGCAGCAGGTCAGTTGACTGCAGTTCAGAGTAAAGGGAAGAACTGCTCAAAAGGGGCCGGAGAGGTAGTAGGCAGGGGCCAGGTCTTACAGGGCCTGATGAAGCTTCTAAAGGTGTTGGTCTTCTTAAGAGCAATGGGCAGCCATTGACATATATCAAGCAAAATAGTGACATGATTACATTTGCTTTTAAAAAATGATCACTCCAGCTGCACTGTAGAAACTAGAGAAGAGCAATCCCTGATGCGGGGAGGGCAGTTAGGAGGACAACGGTGATGGGCTCAGGGCTCATGGAGGAAATCAGTGGGCTCTACAAATATTTAAAACTGACCAAACAAGATTTGTTATAGTTGGTGAGGAACAGTGAAGGGTCCAAATGGCCTTCAAATACAAAGGATGGATCGTGTTATCATTCACTGAGATGGGAACCCTAGGGAAGGCCAGATGTGAATGAGATATAACAGGAGGATACAAATTCAGTTTAGAGCAGGTTGAGTTTGAGATGCCTTTGAGGCATACCAGTGTAGATGTTGAGTAGATAATGAGATATACGGGCATGGGGCTCACAGGAGAGGTCTATGCTAGAGACGCATATTTGGGGATCATCCCTGAGTAGAGAATAACTGAAACCAGAGTCATGGGTAAGACCATCTTGACCGTAAGGTCAAGAGTGAGAAGAGCAGAGCCAAGGACTGAAGACTTGAGGAGCTCCAACCTGAGAAGCTGGTGGATGGGGACAAGCTGGCCAAGGACACGGAGAAGAGATGGCCCGAGAAGTAGGAGGAAAATGAGGAGGACACCGCACTGCAGCAAACAGTGTGAGCACCACTCCCACCTTAGTCCAATGCTAAAGGCAAATGATGATTTATTTTGAAATTATTTTTCATTTTAGTCTGATTGGTTGCATTATCAAGGGGTAGACCTGGAAGCCAGCTTTCAAGGTGACCAGAGTGAAAAGAGAGAGGAAGGAGACAGGGAAATGGATGCTGAGCAGCCAGCACTCATGGTGAGCATGACCTGTGCCTCCTGCTACTTCTCTGTAGAACAATTCCCTGGTCTCTGGGCCTGGGCCTGAGCTGTTCTAGGGAGAACAACCCGCATTCCTTTCTGCTGGCACAGCCCAAAGCTCACCTGGCAAGGACGAAAACGAGGGCAAAGCATTTGGAGACAGGGAGGAGAGACAAATAATCTTTAGTTGAGACGTGTGCCTCTGCCAGACAATTTGCATTTGTGGTAGAAAGTGGTTCCCTGTTCCATTCTCACCTTAGGTGGAGAAAGTGGGGGTTTTAGCATAAGAACTGCGCAAGGATGTCATGAGAGGTGATGAGGATTAGTAAGAGAGAGGTTTGTCTGGCTCTCTTCTCTGCTGGGCCAATGGGACCTACTGGCGTAAGAGGTAGCAGCCGATCAGATCAGAACCTGCGGGGAATGGAGACCAAGAGGAAAGAGCTATCCAGGCACCTGTGGGAAGAAGAATTAGCAGTGACCGAAGCGGGTATTCAGGGCCTGAGGGGAGGACAAGGCAGTGTTTGTGCCATTTCCTGGACTTGGTTCAGGATCTAGTTCTTTCTGGTGATGAGGCTCAGGAGCCTTTACGGTTGCCCTTGTCTGTCAGTCCCAAGGTCACAATATGTCATCTGGTTCAATCCTCCCATGAACTCTGTGGGTAATTATGATGATCTCCCCACTGTCGAGAGGTTAATAACTTGTCCAAGGCTTCACAGCTAGAAAATGGCAACTTTAGAATTCAAACTCAGGTTTGAATCCAGTTCCAAATCCCATGCTCCTTCCTCTTCTACTTATTCTTAAACCTGGTTTATCATCAGAATCTCCTGAAATTAAACACAGAGACACACAGACACACAGACACACACACACACACACACACACACACACACACACACACATACCAAAAAACCTGGGCTATTCACTGGGGATTGTGATTCAACAGGTCTAGAATATGTCCTGGGAATGAATATACATATTATATATATAAATAATAAACTTTAATTTTTAGGGCAGATTTAGGTTCATAGCAAAACTGGAAAGTACAGAGAGTTCCCAGATACTCCCTGCCCCCACATATGCACAACCTCCTCCACTATCAACATCCCTCACCAGAGCGGTACGTCTGTTACAATTGATAAACCTACATTCACACGTCATTATCACTGAAAGTCCATAGTTTAAAGTTCACTCTTGGTGTTGTACAGCCATTGGATTTGGACAAATGTATAATGACATGTAACCACCGACGTAGTATCCTACAGAATAGTTTCATTGCCCTAAAAATCCTTTGTGTTTTGTCCATTCATCTCTCCCTTCCTCCTCTTATCCCCTGGCAACCACTGATCTTTTTACCGTCTCTGTTGTTTTGCCTTTTCTGAAATGTCAGTATTTTTGGAATCATACAGTATATAGCCTTTTCAGATTGGCCTCTTTCACTTAACAATACACAGTTAAATTTTCTCCATATAAGGGCACCTGGGTGGCTCAGTCGGTTAAGTCTCCAACTCTTGATTTCAGCTCAGGTCATGATCTCAGGGTTGTGAGATCGAGCCCCATGTTGGGCTCCATGCTCAGCACGGAGTCTGCTTCTCTGTCTCTCTCTTGGCCTCTCACCCTGCTCATTCTTTTTTTTCTCTCTCTCTCAAATAAATAAGTCAGTCTTTAAATTTTCTCCATATCTCCATCATAGCTTAGGAGTTAATTTCTTTTAGTGATGAATAATATTCCATTATATGGATGTACCATAGTTTCTTCATCCATACATCTCCTTAAGGACTTCTTGGTTACATCCAAATTTTGGAAATTATGAATAAAGCTGCCATACTCATCCCTGTGCAGGTTTTTGTGTGAACATCTGTTTTCAATTCATTTGGGCAAATACTAAGGCTCACAATTGCTGGGTTGTATGGGAGGAGTATGTTTAGTTTTATAAGAAGTTCCTGCTGCTCCACATCCTTGCCAACATTTGGTGTTGTCAGTGTTCTAGATTTTGGCTATTCTAATACGTGTATAGTGGTATCTCATTATTGTTTTAATTTGCATTTCCCCGATGACATATGATGTTGAACGTATTTTCATATGCTTACTTGCCCTCTTTTATCTTCTCTACTTGCCTTCTTATTCTATTGACAATGTCAAGAGCAGAGCAGAGCAGAAGGTTTGAATTTCATTGAAGTCCAGCTTCTCAGTCGTTTCTTCGGAATATATCCCCGGGGGATTCTGATGATTTTCTAGGCTGGGGTCCACTGGCTCCCATAGTGCCTCAAGTGAACACAGGAACTACATCAGGGTAGACCGCAGAGGATTTGTTTGTGGTGCATTATTGAAAAATTGAATCTGAAGACCCCAGCTATTTGAATATTTTCAGCTTTTCAAAACAATCTCTCCATAAATTCTTAGGGCCAGCTTTTTCTTTGAAAATATAAATATATATTTCTCTATTTTCAGCCTCATTGTATTTAAACCCATAATTCTGATACGAGTTAAAGAGTAGGTGTCTTTAAGAACTCCCTCCAGGCAATTACTTTCTTCCTGGCCTTTGAAAAGAACTAAGAATCACACTATTCCTCCACAAAGGGCACTAGATGGCAGCAACTAACATTGCAAATAGGATCCCTCCCATAAGTATTTGCACTTGGCCTGAGAAGCACTGCAGAAAAAACTGTTGGAAAATTGGCTTCTCTAAACAAAACAAGTCAAATGAAATTCCCCCAGAATTCTGGGTCCGTATCAACGTTCCTTTTTGTTGCTGGGGAAGCAAACTGCCTCACTTCATCATCTTCAGAGAGAATACAAGGGAAGGAATTACTGGAGAACTGGTATGGTATAATGACACCTTTTTTTATCTCATGTTATAAAAAATGTATTGTCTGTCTAAAGGTTTCTGGGTTATTTGGTTTCTCAAGTGAAACAAATGGTCAGCCTAATCAGTTGAAGTGTCAGCTGGGAAACTCCGAAATGGAGATTAAATCAAGCAGAAGTCACTGAGCTTGGTGACACACTGACCTGAGATGGTTGTCCCTGCATAGTAACAGGAAGAGAAAGATGGGCAGGAGAAGCTCAAAGAAATTGCAACATTTGTTTGGCACTATAACTTAAGAATGTATGTCCTTTAAGGTTCTCAGAAGAAGGTAAAGGTGTCCAGGGCAACCTGGAAGCAAGAAATCATGAGCCCAAGGAGGAATTTCTGGTCAAGGCATTACAATGAGTTCACACTTCAATAATTTTCTTTGCCCCAAATCAAAAATAAAACATAAAGCCAAAAAGATGTGGTTGGGCTTTAATACAAGATATATATCTCCATGGACCAGAAAACAAGCAGAAATACATACTTAGAAGAAGCTGATCCATAAGGCGTTTAGGGCTCCTGATGGCTGTGAGTTATTTCTAGAGATTAAAGGGGACCTAAAGATGCACCATGTAAGATGGCAAACTAGAGCCAGGATTACAGCTTGACATCAGAGACTGAGTTGTTCTCTACCTTTCTACCCAGTACAAGAGAGCTGCATCAAAATGTAAGTTGGAAGATTTGTTTTACAAGCATTATCAAAACGTTGAACATGAAGAATATTAAGCAGCCATAAAAAAGGATGAGATCTTGCCATTTGCTCCAACATGGACAGACCTAGAGAGTATAGTGTTAAGTGAAATAAGTCAGACTGAGAAAGACAAATACCATGATTTCACTCAAGATGTTCATAATAGGAGGGGAAAACCCCCACAATGTTATTTTGATGGTGAGCATTGACTTGCCTAGGGTATAGCCTCCAGTTACTCAAGCACTAATCTAGGTGTTGCTGTGACATTATTTTGTAGAGGTGATTAAAGTCCATAAGCATTTGACTTTTTTTTTTTTTAAGATTTTATTTATTTTGAGAGAGAGAATGCACGCAAAGGTGGGGGGGCAGAGACAGAGGGAGAGAGAGAACCCCAAACAGACTCCATGTTGAGCATGGAGCCTGACTCGGGGCTCGATCTCAGGACGCTGAGATCACTATCCGAGTTGAAATCAAGAGTTGGACACTTAACTGACTGGGCCACCCAGGCACCCTCATAATGATTTAAGTAAGGAAGATTATTTTAAGTAATTTGGGTGGGCCTGATTCAATCAGTTAAAAGGTCTTAAGAGCAAAGCTGAGGCTCCCCTGAAGAACAGAAAATTCTACTTATGGACAGCAGCTTCAGCTCATGCCTTGCAGTTGCAGCCTGACCTCCCTGATGGCCTGCCCTGTGGATTTCAGACTTGCCCTGCCAGTCTCCGCAATCACGTAAGCCAATTCCTTGCAATATTACACATATATATATATATAATCTCCTTCTACTGGTTTTGTTTCTCTGGTTGAACACTGACTGATATAGGTACCTAGAAACAAACCTAAAAAAAACCTCACACAAAACCCCTGTGGAGAAATTATGAAACGTTATTAAAAGATCTAAAAGAAAATCAGAGTAAATTGAGATTTATGCAATGTGTGTGGTTTAGAAGACTCAGTATTATAAATGTGGTCAATTTTTCCCCAATTAATCTATGAATGCATTTCAATCAAAATGTTAGCAAGGTTTTTAATGGACTTGATAAAAAGCTCCAAACTTCACATGGAAGATCAAAGCATCATAAATAACAAAGATAATTCTGAAAAAGAAAAAATAAAAGCACTTACTGTTTTAGATATTAAGACTTAAAGATACATAATTAAGACTGAGAAATTCCTATGGAGATACACAAATAGACCAATGCAACAGAAGAGAGAGCCTGAAAATAGACTCATGAAGCTCTGGAAACTGAATATGGGACCGAAGTAACTTTTTAAATCAATGGTCAAAGAAGGATGATTCCATAAAGAGTATTGGGACAGGTGAGTGGAGCAAGATGGCGGAGGAGTAGGAGACCTGGATTTCGTCTGGTCTCAGGAATTCAGCTGGATAGGGATCAAACCATTCTGAACACCTACAAACTCAACAGGAGATCGAAGAAAAGAAGAGCAACAACTCTCTCATCAGAAAAGCGACCACTTTCTGGAAGGTAGGATGTGCGGAGAAGTGAATCCGAGGCGATATTCGGGAGGATAGACGGCGGGGGAGGGGCCTCCGGCGGCCGCTTCTGGCAAGTGATAGAACCACAGAGCACAAAATCGAACTTTTAAAAGTCTGCTCCGCCGAGGGACGTCACTCTGGTGGCTAAGCTGGGGGTGGAACCCTCCGGGACAGTGTGGTCTCAGGACCCTCGGGGTCACAGAAAGACCGGGGGTGCCTGAGTGCGGCAGAGCTCCCAGGTATCGGAGCGGGGAAGCCGGCTGCAGAGGCGGAGCCCAGGCGCGGGCTCTCAGCTCGGGGTTGCGATAAACTGTGATCCGCGGCACAGTCGGGCCCCTGCTCCTCCAGCAGGGACCCAACAAGCGGCAGATCCGGGGAGACTCACCTTCCTCCCCTGGGAGGAGCCGCGCGGGAGCGCACCGCAGGGATCTGCTGGGTTTGGAGACTCCACCCGGGGTCGGGTGCCAGAGATAGAAACGCGCGGTCACAGGCCGGGTGAGCACGGAGTGCAGCCGGAGACCGGGGAGATGGGAGTGACTGACGGCTTTTCTCTGGGGGCTCACTGAGGAGCGGGACCCCGAGTTCTCGGCTCCTCCGCGGCGGAGATTGGGAGGCCGCCATTTTCACTCTCCGCCTCCAAAGCTGTACGGAAAGCTCGCAGGGAACAAAAGCCCCAGAGAGCAAACCTGAGCAGATTACTTAGCCGGGAGGGGGCAAGGGCGGGGCAATTCTGCCTCCGGCAAAGACATTTAGAAACCACGGCAACAGGCCCCTCCCCAGAAGATCAGCGAAAACAGCCAGCCAAGACCAAGTTTACCGATCAATGAGAACGGCAGAACTCCAGCGCTAGGGGACTACTGCACATAGAATTCATGGTTTTTTTACCATGATTCTGTAGTCTTTCAAAGTTAATTTTTTTTTAACTGTCTTTTTTTCTTTTTCTTTTTCTTTTTCTTTTTGAATTTTTCTTTTTCCCTTTTTCAACCAACATCTTCTCAATCCCTTTTTTTAAAAAAAAAAAAAACATTTTTATTTTTCATTTTTAGAGTCATATTCTGTCCCTTCATAGTAGTTACCCGTATTTTTGGCTTATATATATAAGTTGTTCTCTCTTTAAAATTTTGAGATAGTTTCTTCTAACAGATCAAAATATACCCTAAATCTCTAGTATATGGTGTTTTCTATTCCCCTGCCTGATCACATCCTCTCCCTTTTTTTTTTCTTTTTTTAAATCCTCTTCTTTCTTTTTTCAAACAACTTCTTATCAATTCCTTTTATAAAATTTTTTATAATTTCCATCTTTACGGTCATATTCCATCCCTTCATCATATCAACCCTTATTTTTGTACATATATAAGTTTTTCTTTCTTTAAAATTTTGGGAGGCACTTTCTTCTAAAAGACCAAAATACACCCCAAATCTAGTGTGTGGCACTGATCTATATACCAGCCTGATCATATTTGATCACATTCTGGTTTTTTTGTTGTTGTTGTTTTGTTTTGTTTGTTTTTGTTTTTCTCTTTATCTTTTTCTTTTTTTTCCTTTTTCTTTTTTCTCTCTTTCCCTTTCTTTTCCCACTGCTTCAGGTCTTTTCTGATTTGTTTAGAGTATATTTTCTGGGGGCGTTGTTACTCTGCTAGTATTTTGTTCTCTCATTAATCTATTCTCCTCTGCACAAAATGACAAGACGGAAAAAATCACCTCAACAAAAAGAACAAGAGGTAGTACCGACTGCCAGGGACCTACTCAATACGGACATTAGTACGATGTCAGATCTAGAGTTCAGAATCATCACTTTAAAGATACTAGCTGGGCTTGAAAAAAATATGGAAGTTATTAGAGAAACCCTTTCTGGAGAAGTAAAAGAACTAAAATCCAACCAAGTAGAAATCAAAAAGGCTATTAATGAGGTGCAATCAAAAATGGGGGCGCTAACTGCTAGAATAAATGAGGCAGAAGAGAGAATCAGTAATATAGAAGATGAAATGATGGAAAATAAAGAAGCTGAGAAAAAGAGAGATAAACAACTACTGGATCACGAGGGCAGAATTCGAGAGATAAGCGATACCATAAGACGAAACAACATTAGAATAATTGGGATCCCAGAAGAAGAAGAAAGAGAGAGGGGGGCAGAAGGTATAATGGAGCAAATTATAGCAGAGAACTTCCCTAATTTGGGGAAGGAAACAGGCATGAAAATCCAGGAAGCACAGAGAACCCCTCTCAAAATCAATAAAAATAGGTCAACACCCCGACATCTAATAGTAAAACTTACGAGTCTCATAGACAAAGAGAAAATCCTGAAAGCAGCTCGGGAGAAGAGATATGTAACCTACAAGGGTAGAAACATTAGATTGGCAACAGACCTATCCACAGAGACCTGGCAGGCCAGAAAGGACTGGCAGGATATATTCAGAGCACTAAATGAGAAAAATATGCAGCCAAGAATATTCTATCCAGCTAGGCTGTCATTGAAAATTGAAGGAGAGATGAAAAGCTTCCAGGACAAACAAAAACTAAAGGAATTTGCAAACACAAAACCAGCCCTACAGAAAATCTTGAAAGGGGTCCTCTAAGCAAAGAGAGAGCCTCAAAGCAACATAGACCAGAAAGGAACACAGACAATATACGGTAACAGTCACCTTACAGGCAATACAATGGCACTAAATTCCTATCTTTCAATAGTTACCCTGAATGTAAATGGGCTCAATGCCCCAATCAAAAGACACAGGCTATCAGACTGGATTAAAAAACAAGACCCATCGATATGCTGTCTGCAAGAGACTCATTTTCGACCCAAAGACAGCCCCAGATTGAAAGTGAGGGGGTGGAAAACCATTTACCATGCTAATGGACACCAAAAGAAAGCTGGGGTGGCAATCCTTATATCAGACAAATTAGATTTTAAACCAAAGACTGTAATAAGAGATGAGGAAGGACACTATATCATACTTAAAGGATCTATCCACCAAGAAGATCTAACAATTGTAAATATCTATGCCCCTAACATGGGAGCAGCCAATTATATAAGCCAATTAATAACAAAAGCAAAGAAACACATCGACAACAATACAATAATAGTGGGGGACTTTAACACCCCCCTCACTGAAATGGACAGATCGTCTAAGCAAAAGATCAACAAGGAAATAAAGACTTTAAATGACACACTGGACCAAATGGACTTTACAGACATATTCAGAACATTCCACCCCAAAGCAACGGAATACACATTCTTCTCTAGTGCCCATGGAACATTCTCCAGAATAGATCACATCCTAGGTCATAAATCAGGTCTCAACCGGTACCAAAAGATTGGAATCATTCCCTGCCTATTTTCAGACCACAATGCTTTGAAACTAGAGCTCAATCACAAGACAAAAGTCAGAAAGAACTCAAATACATGGAGGCTAAAGAGCATCCTACTGAAGAACGAATGGGTCAACCAGGAAATTAAAGAAGAATTAAAAAAATACATGGAAACCAATGAAAATGAAAACACAACTATTCAAAATCTTTGGGATGCAGCAAAGGCAGTCCTAAGAGGAAAGTATATAGCAATACAAGTCTTTCTCAAGAAGCAAGAAAGGTCTCAAGTACACAACCTAACCCTACACCTAAAGGAGCTGGAGAAGGAACAGCAAATAAAGCCTAAACCCAGCAGGAGAAGAGAAATAATAAAGATCAGAGCAGAAATCAATGAAATAGAAACTAAAAGAACAGTAGAACAGATCAACGAAACTAGGAGCTGGTTCTTTGAAAGAATTAACAAGATTGATAAACCCCTGGCCAGACTTATCAAAAAGAAAAGAGAAATGACCCAAATCAACAAAATCATGAATGAAAGAGGAGAGATCACAACCAACACCAAAGAAATACAAACAATGATAAGAACATATGATGAGCAACTCTATGCCGGCAAATTAAATAACCTGGAAGAAATGGATGCATTCCTAGAGATGTACCAACTACCAAAACTGAACCAGGATGAAATAGAAAACCTGAACAGACCTATAACCACTAAGGAAATTGAAGCAGTCATCAAAAATCTCCCAACAAACAAAAGCCCAGGGCCAGATGGCTTCCCAGGGGAATTCTACCAAACATTTCAAGAAGAATTAATACCTATTCTTCTGAAACTGTTCCAAAAAATAGAAATGGAAGGAAAACTTCCAAACTCATTTTATGAGGCCAGCATTACCTTGATGCCAAAACCAGACAAAGACCCCATCAAAAAGGAGAATTACAGACCAATATCCCTGATGAACATGGATGCAAAAATTCTCACCAAAATACTAGCCAATAGGATCCAACAGTACATTAAAAGGATTATTCACCATGACCAAGTGGGATTTATCCCTGGGCTGCAAGGTTGGTTCAACATCCGCAAATCAATCAATGTGATACAATACATTAACAAAAGAAAGAACAAGAATCATATGATCCTCTCAATAGATGCAGAAAAAGCATTTGACAAAGTACAGCATCCTTTCTTGATCAAAACTCTTCAGAGTATAGGGATAGAGGGTACATACCTCAATATCATAAAAGCCATCTATGAAAAACCTACAGCGAATATCATTCTCAATGGGGAAAAACTGAGAGCTTTCCCCCTAAGGTCAGGAACGCGGCAGGGATGTCCACTATCACCACTGCTATTCAACATAGTATTGGAAGTCCTAGCCACAGCAATCAGACAACAAAAAGAAATCAAAGGCATCCAAATTGGCAAGGAAGAAGTCAAACTCTCACTCTTTGCAGATGATATGATACTTTATGTGGAAAACCCAAAAGACTCCACCCCAAAACTGCTAGAACTCATACAGGAATTCAGTAAAGTGGCAGGATATAAAATCAATGCACAGAAGTCAGTGGCATTCCTATACACCAACAGCAAGACAGAAGAAAGAGAAATTAAGGAGTCGATCCCATTTACAATTGCACCCAAAACCATAAGATACCTAGGAATAAATCTAACCAAAGAGACAAAGGATCTTTACTCAGAAAACTATAAAATACTCATGAAAGAAATTGAGGAAGACACAAAGAAACGGAAAAACGTTCCATGCTCATGGATTGGAAGAACAAATATTGTGAAGATGTCAATGCTACCTAGAGCAATCTACACATTCAATGCAATCCCCATCAAAATACCATCCACTTTTTTCAAAGAAATGGAACAAATAATCCTAAAATTTGTATGGAACCAGAAAAGACCCCGCATAGCCAGAGGAATGTTGAAAAAGAAAAGCAAAGCCGGCGGCATCACAATTCCAGACTTCCAGCTCTATTACAAAGCTGTCATCATCAAGACAGCATGGTACTGGCACAAAAACAGACACATAGATCAATGGAACAGAATAGAGAGCCCAGAAATGGACCCTCAACTCTATGGTCAACTCATCTTTGACAAAGCAGGAAAGAATGTCCAATGGAACAAAGACAGTCTCTTCAACAAATGGTGTTGGGAAAATTGGATAGCCACATGCAGAAGAATGAAACTGGACCATTTCCTTACACCACACACAAAAATAGACTCCAAATGGTTGAAAGACCTCAATGTGAGACAGGAGTCCATCAAAATCCTAAAGGAGAACACAGGCAGCAACCTCTTTGACCTCAGCCGAAGCAACTTCTTCCTAGAAACATCGCCAAAGGCAAGGGAGGCAAGGGCAAAAATGAACTATTGGGACTTCATCAAGATAAAAAGCTTTTGCAAAGCAAAGGAAGCAGTCAACAAAACCAAAAGACAACCAACAGAATGGGAGAAGATATTTGCAAATGACATATCAGATAAAGGGCTAGTATCCAAAATCTATAAAGAACTCATCAAACTCAACACCCAAAGAACAAATAATCCAATCAAGAAATGGGCAGAAGACATGAACAGACATTTTTCCAAAGAAGACATCCAAATGGCCAACAGACACATGAAAAAGTGCTCAATATCGCTCGGCATCAGGGAAATCCAAATCAAAACCTCAATGAGATACCACCTCACACCAGTCAGAATGGCTAAAATTAACAAGTCAGGAAATGACAGATGTTGGCGGGGATGCGGAGAAAGGGGAACCCTCCTACACTGTTGGTGGGAATGCAAGCTGGTGCAGCCACTCTGGAAAACGGTATGGAGGTTCCTCAAAAAGTTGAAAATAGAGCTACCATATGATCCAGCAATTGCACTACTGGGTATTTACCCCAAAGATACAAAGGTAGGGATCCGAAGGGGTACGTGCACCCCGATGTTTATAGCAGCAATGTCCACAATAGCCAAACTGTGGAAAGAGCCAAGATGTCCATCAACAGATGAATGGATAAAGAAGAGGTGGTATATATATATATATATATATATATATATACAATGGAATATTATGCAGCCATCAAAAGGAATGAGATCTTGCCATTTGCAACGACGTGGATGAAACGGAGGGTATTATGTTGAGTGAAATAAGTCAAACAGAGAAAGACATGTGTCATATGATCTCACTGATATGAGGAATTCTTTATCTCAGGAAACAAACTGAGGGTTGCTGGAGTGGGGGGTGGGGTGGGAAGGATGGGGTGACTGGGTGATAGACACTGGGGAGGGTATGTGCTCTGGTAAGTGCTGTGAATTGTGCAAGACTGTTGAATCTCAGATCTGTACCTCTGAAACAAATAATGCAATATATGTTAAGAAAAAAAAAAAGAAGAAGAAGAAGGTAGCGGGAGGGGAAGAATGAAGCGGGGGAAATCGGAGGGGTAGACGAACCATGAGAGATGATGGACTCTGAAAAACAAACAGGGTTCTAGAGGGGAGGGGGGTGGGAGGATGGGTTAGCCTGGTGGTGGGTATTGAGGAGGGCACATTCTGCATGGAGCACTGGGTGTTATGCACAAACAATGAATCATGGAACACTTCATCTAAAACTAATGATGTAATGTATGGGGATTAACATAAGAATAAAAAAATAAATAAAATAAAATAAAATAAAAAAAGAGTATTGGGACAATAGATTTTTTTTAAAAGATTTTATTCATTTATTTGACAGAGAGACAGCGAGAGAGGGAACACAAGCAGGGGGAGCAGGAGAGAGAGAAGCAGGCTTCCCGCCAAGCAGGGAGCCTGATGCGGGGCTCGATCCCAGGACCCTGAGACCACGACCTGAGCAGAAGGCAGACGCTTAATGACTGAGCCACCCAGGCTCCCCAGGACAATAGATTATTCAAATGAAAAAAAAGTAGTTAAATTCCAAATTCACATCTGCACACAAATGAATTTCAGATGGATTAAGGCCTAAATGTGAAAAGGTAAATATTATAAATTTCAGAAAGAAGTAAAGAAGCGCTTGCATGGCTCAGTTGTTTAAGCGTCTGCTTTCAGCTCAGGTCATGGTCCCCGGGTCCTAGGATCGAGCCCCGAGTCGGGCTCCCCGCTCAGTGGGGAGACTATTTCTCCCTCTCCCTCCCCCTGCTTGTGTTCGTTCTCGCTTACACTCTCTCTCTCAAATAAATAATAAAATCTTTAAAAAAAAAAGAATTAAAGAAGAGTATCTTTATGACCTTGGGGAAAATAAAAATTTCTCAGACAAAATACAAGAAATACAAAACATAAAGACTAAGATTGAGAAATTTGACATTTAAAGTGGAAATCTTTGTGTCCACACACACACACGTGCACAAAATGAAAAGGCAAACCATAAATGGAGAAAAGATATTTGTAACACATGTAACTAACGAAGGGCTAGATCTAAGATATATAAAGCACTCTCACAAATCACAAAGAAACAGATAATCGAAAATGGGCAAAGAGAAAAGATAAGGAAAGAGAATACATTTGTGACGAATTATATTAATACTGAAAACAACACAATAAAACCACCCAGGTTGGAACCGCCCTCCTTATCTCCCACCTGCAGGGCTTATACTCATCTTTCCCACTCTGCATTCCTTCATTCAACATTTATTCAACTCATATTTATTGATCACCTATTATGTGCCAGGTACTGTTCTAGACACTTAGATTCATTAGTGAAGACAACAGACAAAAATCTCTGCCTGTGGGAAAAATAATATTCTAGCACTGGCGGGGAGGTGATGAACAAAATACACAGTGAACATAATAGAAGTCAATAGCTTGGTGTGTTAGATGTCAGTGTTCTGAGGAAAAGAAAAGATAGTGGTGGTTCATGGGAACCAGGAGCGTCAGGGTAAGGTAACCAACTGTCATGTGTAACCAACTGTCACGAGGTTATCACTATAAGCCTGCAGGACGGTGAGATTTAAGAAAAGATTTAAGAAAATCTTGGGAGATGAAAGAGGAAGTCATCTGAGGAAATCACATTACATGGGGCCCTGGGGGTGGGGGCGGTTGACCATCTCCCCCTTAGGTGGACCGGAGATGGTTGGATGAGAAGGTGAATCAGGCCAGGAGGGACAGTGGTGATCAACTTTTCAACACGAGGTAGGCACGTTGGATTCAGAGTTCCCTGGCAGAGGCTCTCTGAATTCAGCAGCCCCGATCTGAAGAACTTTAGTTCATGACCTGCTCTTTACTTGAGGAGTAGATGTTTAGGAAGTGGAGAGTGCCAAATGTGCAACTCAAAGTATTTAGGATGCAATTAGATTTGGTTTAATAATTAAAAATACTTTTAGAATTTTCTTTGGCAGAGATTAGGCTATTAATTAGCATGTCATGGGAACCCAGCATTTATTATTTCTCTCAAAAACCCATTTGTGGTGGAAAATGTGCTGAGCCTCATTTGTGAAGATAATTATAGTTGATATCTTTGTGAGTGTCTGCCAAGTTCCCAGTGACTTCCCTCTTCTCTGGGAGCTGCTTCCAGAATTTATCAGGGTGGGGGAGGGGGACTTCTCTGCCCACATTTCTACTGCATGAGCATATCCTCTGGTCATAGCTTATTGGAACAGAACTGGAATCATGAGCAAAGCTGAGCCAATAAGATCTTTCCTCCCAGGAATTTTGAATTGGAGCCAAGAGAGCCAGGCTAATCTGTCTGTCTGACTGGAACTATAAAATGTAAATTCAGGAACTGAGGGTGGCCATATTTCACCAAGTGGTCTTGAGGAGCAGAGAAAGTCGATTTGCAGGAAGAATAAAGCAAATGCACGGAGAAGAGCTTAGGGGAGACACAGAGAGGGTTGTGCCTTTCAGGTTCCGAGGAAAGCTGAAGCCCAACTGCTTCCCAGCTCTGGGGTTCAACAAACACTCCTACATCTTCGTAATCCATGACATTGGCAGCTAGTCAATTAGACTTACAATTCAGGGATGCTATAGGTCTGCGATAGCAGGGAGAATGCATTTTGAATTTTGTTCCCACCAGTGATAATGGGGCTCATTGTCATTCATTCACCATTCATTCATAAGCTTTTTGGGGGGTACATGTTAAGTGTTAGTGACTGAAGATATAAGACAGAATAAGACATAGTCTTTGCACTCGAATGATTCATTTGTCTTGATTTTTAAGGTGGTGGGTTAGGATGTGGGGATATAGTGTTTGGTTCTGAAACACGAAAGTTCTCCTTGTGAGCTTGAACTGATCTGAGAATCAAAGCCTGACTTTAGCTGCTTTAGGGTTGATAGATATAAAACGTACTTTGTGAGCTACAGACTGCTACATGAATACTTTTCACTGGTTATAGTCCTATCTCCTGAGTTATTCGGCTTTCTGCCTCCACAGGAACACGTATTAAGCACATTCCTCTGAAGAGGTACATCTGATTTAGGAAGAAAACTAAGTTTTTAAATTGTCCAGTTTAGCTAGAGATTTGCTCAAAGGTTTTAAAACTATGTATCAATTTGATATAATTATACTTTATTTTTATTTAAATAAAAATGTTTTGAGATTTCCAATATTTTGGGAAAAATGCTTCTTTTGTGAACAAAAGATATAATCACTTCAAACAATGATTGTGAGCTTCTGGAGAAGACAGGTAAATAAAAACCAACTGAAACAGAAATAACCCCCAACAAATGAACTAAAATACCTCTGGGATTTGTCCAGATATCTGGGTGAATTGTGTAGCAGGTGGGATTTGGCTCCAATTCCTTTTTTTTTTTTTTTCCAATTCCTTTTTTCAAATGTCAGTGATAGATCCTGCTCACAGGAGAGCCCAAACAACCCCTTCTCTTAGCTGATGCTCATTTTCAAGGATCCACTCAGATCTCTTTCCCTTTCTACGATGAAGAGTTCTTAGAATTTATAACTCTCTAGAGGGAATTCATTAAATATTTATTAAGGTGAATGCATTTAAAGCTCTTGCTTTGCTGCCTTGGAATCTGATGTCCTCAATTTCAGCAACCAGTTAACATTTAGAACAATAGAAGGTTAGGGATAGAAGGTCTGTAGAGATCAATGATGCTGATAGTTAAGAGCATGGGCTTTGGAGATCTGGTGGATAGCTGACCTCCACTGTCCTTGGACAAGTTACTTAATTCTCTAAACCACATGTATTAAGCAAAGATAATACCTCCTTTCTCCTAGAGGCGTATGAAGATTAAATGATTGACACTGATCAAGTTGTGCAGAGTCTGTCTGGCTTGAAGTAGGTGCTAATTAAATAGTCCTAGCTGTTATGATTGTTATTATTGTTTGTTACAAGTGATTTCTCCACAGTCCTCTAGCTCATCAGTACCAGATGCAGGTCTTTTGAATTGCATGGGACCTGTGTCTTTGATATTATGTTTCCTTCTTTTGGTGGTGGTCTTAAAAGTGAAATCATTACAAAAGGAAATCCTAAAGAAATAAGGTCTTTGTAACTGACAGCATTCTCTTTAACAACATTCTCATTCTTACTAACTTAGTCATTTGCAATATCCCTCCTTTATTAGAGTTAAAAAGGGATGTTACCATGAAATCCAAGAAATTCCTTATGAAGCCTTTTAAATTCATCTTACTTGAAGTCTTCGGGGTGGATGACTTTTAATAATACTTGTTTCTCCGTGTTCCAGTGGGATGTCAAAATACATGGCCCTGGGCACTTGAAGGATTGGGAGAGAAATAAAAACAAACCATAAACAAATTGACTATTACATTAGACTAATCATTAGACTTTGTTAATACAATTTGGTACCTTTTTAGTTATATATGTCTAACCTATATGTTGAATGTGGAGATGAAACACGTAAGGCAGAGGTCCTACATGAATGCAAAGGATAAAATTTAGCCTAGACCCAGGATTTAATTTTTGCTTTCCTCATTTCTTCTCTGAATTCATACTGGATGGAATTTATATTGGATTTATATTATAATGGATTGGAAAAATAAAAAATGTATTGACTACAAATATTGTTCAAACATAGAATTTGGTCTGGAAAATAGAAACTCTTTTTAATTTCATGAAATTGCTCCAAAATAAATTTTGGAAATAAAAAAAATACATCTTTAAGAAATGAAAATAAATTCTCTTTTCAGATGAAATAGATGGATGGTGGACAGATAGATGAGTAGGTATTAGATAGAGAGATGATTTTAAAAATGGAGCATGAGTTTGGACAGGAGTATGCAATATTTAGCACTGTATGTTCCCAATTAAATAATAGTCCCCCCAACTAGGGAAAGAAATTCCCACAAGTTGCCCTATAATACACCACATCAATATTCTTTCCTGATGAAGCAAGCTAGGGCTACAGAGTAAGCCTTGTTAGGAAACAGCTAGGACTCAAGAGGTCCATTATGGGTTTTATGTTTTAGCTTGATTACCCTGGGGTGGTAGGACTGCTACCATGATCAACGCTGCATGAAGGAACTTTTGTCTTTTCCTCTTAGTAATCTGGAAGCATTCTAATTTCTAGATTGTTGCAGAGACTATCCCACAGTTTCACTTTGCATTCTAAATGGAAAAATCCCTGTGTAATTATGTGTTTCTATCCTTACAACATTTGAACGACCACCTTAAAAACTTCACCATGTCTGTATTTTCTTTCAAGAGATGCTGGCACACTGAACAAGGCAGAAACAACAGCAATGACAACAACAACAACAAAACCTTTTCAGTTAAGAAATGTAAGTATTTCTGGCAACACTTTCTTCAGCAGCCTGACTCCTCCTGATTTTTATGTTATGATTTGAGTGGTAACACCTCATTATTTAATTCGGTTCATCCAAAATGGCAGAGGCTGTGTCAGGCAGTTTTTTTTTTATCCTTGATTTATAGGTGAAGGAAATTGATGCAGTAATTTTCCCAAACTCATACAATTTGGCATTTGGTGGAGCTGAGTTAGAATACGGGTCTCTTAAAATTAGTGATCAGAATGTTCACCATCCATCCCTTTGTTATTTTTAATGTGATTTTGTCATTTCAAAAATAAGATTATTTTCCAGGTGGGACTTTAATGCATTAGAATCAGTTTTCACTATTCAGTTCCCAGAATCTTAAAACTCTGGATACATGGTTTGAATAAAAAAAGGAACTCTTCAATGAAACTACAGGAAAATTCCCATTCACATGCTTAGGAAGTTGGAGACATAAAAATAGGCCATATCCCCCGTCAAAGGTTGTCAGCTCTTCAGAAAATAGCCATGAGAATCAGTGTGGGTGAGAGATACCTGACACTGAAAGAGAATATAAGGCTTTCTGGCCAAGTTGACCAGTAATGGGAACTTTTTGTGTTATTGATCCAGAATATAAATAAAGAAAAAATTAAATAGATATATACATATGCATTATATACTTGTATTTCTCTTCCCAAGTTAGAATCACTGTTTAATTATCATTGTGGTTGTCATAAATATTTTATATGTCTTATAAAATATCCCGGGATAATTTATAGCCACTTCAGGCTCAGAGCTTCCAATCCTAATGGGGGAAAATTCTCTTAGTTCTGCAGATGACAGAACTTAGTTCATATTCTGCGTGAAGAATGTGGGGTTGGGGAGGGGTGACTCATCCTCTCATCTGTACTGCAATAAATCAGTTCTGTTTGGGGTGGTTTCCAAATTCACATTAGGATGAATTCACTCCTAAAGTGTTGCTTTCAAAACAACAAAGCCTGATGCACTAAATGGTTCTGAAGAGAATGATTTAAATTTAGAATCTAACTGAAACATATGATTGTCATAATTTATCACATCTATATAATTTTAATCGTCTGGCAAAGCTAGGTATAAACATTGAGAGCACTGTAAACTAAGCTGAAACAAAATGGTTTTTTCCTTCTCGTGTGGAACGGTAAAGAGCCCTCGGCGCAGAGTTTACACACCGGTTCGAAAGTGCCCGGAATACTCGACAAACAGCCTCGAGTTGAAAGCTGGCCCCTTAGGTTTCAGCCGTTTGGAAACTTCCTGATAGGATTATGGAGACAGACAGTCCACTACGTCTGTCGATAGCTTCCCTGGGCCGGACTCCGCAAACCTCACGACGGTGTCACACCTACCTGCCGAGTGTCTTCCACACCCCCAGAGAGGTGGTGGCTGCCTTTCCGAAGCTGTATTCCGATCCTGCAGCCTTGCGAACACATAGGAACTCTTTCCTTCCAGATTCTGGCCGAACGCGAAGGCCACGGGGCTGGCGGAGGGAGCCTCTTCCCCTTCGTTTTGCAAGGGTGCTACTTTGGTCACCCGAGGGTGAGCCTTAGAATGGCTCAGGCCCATTTCACAGTAAAGATATTCAAAGCACAACCATGGTGAAAGTGGTTTGGGGCCTTGAACTTAGCTTGTCCTAATTAAGGTCCGTCAGAATTTTACCGCAGCTCCACGAAACACTTCATGGCATCTTTCTAGCTTTCTTTCACCACACAGTAAACCCTCTGGCCACTGCCTGGGAGGCTGGTTTCCATGGAGATGTCCCTTCAGCTCCTACTCTGCCATTCCAGGCCCAAAGAATCCAGTTAAACATTGACTTGGTTATGCTACTTTGTGAAAGACTCAGTGGTAGGAACAGAAGCCACTGTCGATCATTAAACAAATCTCTAACACCAGGAAGGCCATTAACAGGGATGGAGAGCAGGGGTTTAAAGCAGTCTTAAACTTGACCCTTTTATTGCACGTACGCTTCAATACCATCTTTGAGAGCTACCAACTGAGAATGGCTAAATCACCTTCAGAGACGAGGGGATGCACGCTAATCATCATTTGTTAATCTTTGATTTTAATTGAAGCAATTCTTTTCCGAATAGGACAGGTAACAGCAGCGTGGCTAAAATAATTTTATTTTTCCTTCAATACCTTGAATTGCCTTTGAAGGGGATTAATACATTACAGGAGGGCACGGAGACAATAGAATTTTTTTCCCTGGGGACAAGGGGACACACTTTTCCTTCTTTTTTTGATGTATAGTTAAGATACAATTTTATATTAGATTTAGGTGTACAGCATAGTGATTCGATGATTCTATACACTACAGTATCCTCACCATGACAAGCATAATTACCATCTGTCACCATACAAGGTTACTAGAATGTTCTTGACTGTATTTCCTATGCTGTGACTTATTGATTTTATATCCGGAAGTTTGTACCTCTTAATCCCCTTCGCCTACCTCACTCATTCCCCCAACCCTCTCTCCTTCAACAAGCACCAGTTTGTTCTCTGTATTTATGATTCTGTTTTTGTTTTTTGTTCATTCATTCTGTTTTTTAGGTTCTGCATATAAGTGAAATCATATGGTATTTGTCTTTCTCTGTCTCACATATTTCTCTTAGCATAATAGGCTCTAGCTTCATGCATGTTGTTGCAAATGACAAGATCTGATTCTTTTTTATGGTTAATATCCCATTGTGTGTGTCTGTGTTTGTGTATGTGTGTGTATGTGCGTGTTTGTATACCTCCTTTATCCATTCATCTATTGATGGACACTTGGGGGCTGCTTCCAAATCTTGGCTATTGTAAATAATGCTGCAATAAACATAGGGGTGCATGTATCTCTTCGAATTAGTGTTTTCTCTTTCTTTGAGTAAATATCCAAGGGACAAACTTCTTGAATAGAGGGTTCAAATAAACCTTGAGTTTTCAAAGATAGCTTATTAACAATGCTTTAAAAATGGACCAAAAAAAAAAAAAACTGGAAGAAAAGGTGCTGAAATGTTAAGTAGTGATTTTTTAATGGAATTATGGGTGATTTTTATTTTATTTTTCATACTTAGAAACAAAGCTCACTTTCAAGTATTAATTGTTCATGATCACATATTACTTATGTTTTCATCATTTCCCTGTAGAGAAATTCAGAGAAATATATTTTTTTATTTTTGCAAAATCTACTTACTAAGAGGCTGACATGGATTTAGAAAGTCTCACTAGCCAATAGAGTTCATCTAAAAAGATATCTGAGTTTAATTTTTTCCTTCTTAACTCTCTTTGCATTTTACACGCAATTTTCTCTGTGGCAGAGAGACTCGTAAGAAAGAATCACATATTAATAGTATCTGCAAACAAAATTACCTCTGACAACTAGAGACTAGTTTAATTATAAAGATTAAAATACTTGAAGAAGATCTTATTTCTGGATACAATCAGTTTAAGTATTTCTAAGGGCAGAGGAAGTATTGCAAACAACTGGATAACTAGAAATTATGCTGGAAATGGTGGACTTCATGGATATGGACCAGTGAGAGGGATTCTGCTCTCAATTTTAGCTTTTTTATTATTCAGTTTCAAGAGACTTTATCTGTGGAGAATATGGGCCTTTGTGGCAGGAGTTGGTTACTTGTTGAGGAAATGATCAAAGCAGTGGATATACACCGTGTTTGTTTCTCTTTTTATTACTAGACCCTTCTAAGCTTTATAACTTGCACAGAATAACTTGACTGTTCCATGCCTCAATTTCCTCATCTGTAAAAAGGGGTTAAATAATAATACTTCATGAGGAATGAATCAATCGATTCCATGTATAGCTCTACGAATAATACCTGACATACACTAAGCTCTCAGTAAATATTAGCCAGTATTCTCCTCCTCCCGAGAAACTAGTGCATGTAATGAGAGAGTCCTTATTACCTATTGGTCAGAATCCACTAAAATAGACATATTCCTGTCTAAAGGAGTTTACACCTAAATATAAAAAGGACCAATAAGGAAAGGGTACTTCAGTTGGGTCTATTCAATGGAGAAGACAGTGGTGTTTAAGGACTATCATTTAAAAAGTGTTCATGCACTGAAAGGATTTTTTTTTTTTTAAGATTTTTATTTATTTATTTATTTGACAGAGAGAGACACAGCGAGAGAGGGAACATAAGCAGGGGGAGTGGGAGAGGGAGAAGCAGGTTTCCCGTGGAGCAGGGAGCCTGATGTGGGGCTCGATCCCAGGACCCTGGGATCATGACCTGAGCTGAAAGCAGACACTTAACGACTGAGCCACCCAGGTGCCCCCTGAAAGGATTTTTGTAAGGATGATGGTGAAAAATAATTTCAATTTCATTAAAAGAGGAAAAGGAGAATTTAATCTCACTGATAGCATTACATGTAAGATGTAATTTCTTAACCATAAGATCTGGAAAACATTAAAATGTCTCACTCACCAAAACCTGGACTCCCCAGACTATCCATGATGTGTATAATGGTCCCTCCCCAGTTCAAGCATGGTGATGCACACGCATTACTGTGTGTAAAGGTGATAAGACATGATGCTATTTGTAACAGTCAGAATTTGTGAATATGACATGAGAATGTAAGTTTACCAATCTCTTCAGGCAGAGAAAGGATTAGTTAAACTTGTCTAAGGCTTATAGAGCCCGAGAAAACTTGACTAATACAGAGGGCCCCGAGAGAGGAGGGGGCGGTGAGGCCCCAGAGGCAACGGGGTGAAGCAGGGCCCAATACCAAGTGTTCTATTCTGGCAAGTGAGGGATTAGAGTCCCCAGCTTGGAGCAGCTCCAAGGGCAACCGGGCCACGGAGCTCCCAAGCAATATCCTTGCACCAGCTCAGAATGCATGGACCTTTCTTTGAGCACCTTCCTTCAAGACACTCCTTTCTTCAAGACCGGGAGTGAGCCAAGAGCCTATTGGCCCTACTCTTAACCTTTCTCTTCAGACTTCAGATCCAAAGGAAAGAAGGAGGTAAAGCTTCAAAGCTGCTTTTCACAGCCTGAAATCTCTGATTTTGTTCTTGGTCCACACCTAGCTGGACTTGTGCAAAACTTAAGGAATCTTGTGTAGGGGATTTAAATTCTACAGAAACTCAACACACATTCAGAGGAGATACATGGATTTTCCTGCTCTCTAACAGTAGAACGTTTTACATTTGAATGACAGAAGGCTTTATGTAGGAGTTTGGTATCAGAGGGTGGGTGAGGTGACCTCTACACTTCTTACAACTTTTAGAGCTGGCAAGACAACAGCGATTGTTTGTCTTCTGTGAAAACTTTTCCTACTTTTGTCTATAGGATCGTGATTTGAAAACTCTCGTCTTAGTTTTGATGGACTTCCCAGGGTCATCCCTACTTTCTCGGCCCTCCACCTTGGTTAAGATGGTGCTTGGAGATAAGGAGCCTGGGGCAAAGAAAGGTAGATTTTCACCAGATACTGTGTGATCAAACAGGAATGCTGACGGCAGTAGAAGTGGGTTCTGAGCAGCGACGGACAAAGAAAACTATTCAACTGCTCAATGATTGTGGATGTTAATGGGTAGTACATTATAAAATTTAAACAGCCTGATATTGGACAAATGAGTTTCTTAATGGGCTATAGATATATACATTTGGATGTTTTATATTATGCAGGTGATGAATGGTAAGGTGATATTCTTTAGGATAGGTGGTGGTTTGGAGTCTGGTTGGTTAAGACTGCCTTTTGATCATTCAGCGTACAGTTTGCTTAGAAAGGCTTCAAACAGGATTGAAAACAACATGTATATAAATATCCCTTAGGGTTGAATTTAATTTCACACATGGGTTAATTACTGTGTATTGGCTATTCAGTAAGTGAGGTTTAAATCTTAAATGTTTAAAGGATCCCTAAATTATGCTTCTAATAATGTTACAGCCTTTTCTGCAATTGATCTGTAATGGATAAGCAATCACTGGAGTCTGTTCAGCAATGTGAATTATGTGTTTGGATGCCAACTAAGCAGAGTTGATGTATGACCCAAACCTTAATTTTCCTCCCAGTGATTATTTCCCACTATATTTATCTATACATTGAATGTGAGAGTGACAGTACAATCAGACCTACTTGGTAGGGAAATGCTGAAGCAAAACAAATGGAAAAAAGGTAAATTGAAGCTTTTTTTCATAAGCTGTTAAATGAGATCAGTTGAATCAAATTTATATCTTCACCCAAATCTGCAAGCGCATCATTGAATTAAATGCTAAAACAAGACCATCACATGCCTGCTACCCTGATGACAGCCAGTGCATACATGAGGTTTTTTTTTTTTTTTAAGATTTTATTTATTTATCTGACAGAGAGAGAGAGACAGCGAAAGAGGGAACACAAGCAGGGGGAGTGGGAGAGGGAAAAGCAGGCTTCCCGCTGAGCAGGGAGCCTGATGCAGGGCTCGATACCAGGACCCTGGGATCATGACCGGAGCCGAAGGCAGATGCTTAACCGACTGAGCCACCCAGGCGCCCCCATACATGAGTTTCTTAAAATGTATTGCTACCACGGATTTCACTTAAGGTCAAGGAGTTTTTATATATTTTATCTCTCACTGGGAGAACATCAACCTTTGGTTATAATAATCCTTTTAAAGACATCTTTAGGATATCTGCCTTCTTTCTTCCTTCCCTCCCTTTCCTTTCCTAAAATAAGGTTACACTTTAACTATTGTCCATAGATGTTTATCTCAAGAATTTACACTGAAATTTACCCCTTAATATATGGTCTCTGTTCTAAACAGTCACTCAAGATAGGCCTAAATTGCAGAACGTGTATTTTCTTCCTTCTAAGGCAAAAGGCTTCCTCTTACTAATGACTACTAAAAACACATTTTAGAGTCTTTTTTTTTTCCCCCAGAAATTTAAATTGTGGACCCAGAAGTGAAAATGTGAGTTTCGGGTGCCTGGGTGACTCAGTCGGTTAGGCGTCTGTCTGCCTTCGGCTCAGGTCATGACCCCGGAGTCCCAGGATCGAGTCCCACAATGGGTTCCCAGCTCAGCGGGGAGTCCGCTTCTCCCTCTGATCCTCCTCCCTCTCGTGCGTTCTCTCACTCTCTCTCTCACATAAATAAATAAAATCTTTAAAAAAAGAAAATGTGAGCTTCTAGCCTTCAAGAAGTCATAAAAACAGGGTGAAGAGGCGTGTGATGAGCCACATGTCCTAAAGTTCAGGCTGGGCCAAAGTGGCCCAGAGTGACGCTTCAGCTGGTGGCTGGTGTCACTGAACGAAATGCTAGCCTGGCCAGTGCTAGTGTCCGGGTTCAGAAACCTCCGTTGTCAGTGATGTGTTGTAGAATGCACATGTTCTGCATTCTGCACAAATCAAGGATGTCTCCCTGTTCTGGGGAAGTCTGTACTTCATTTTTAATTGCTTTGAGATGACGTTTAGAGGACACCAAATAAAGAGATCTTCCCAAAAGATTTTCCTTTCCCTGCGTCCCCTCTTTTATTACTTTTCTTTGCCACTAAATGTAATGCGAAGCAATACAGAGATACCCTCCTCTCTGCTCTGGCCCTCTGCCCGACAGTCTTCCTCTGTCCAGGTGGCCCAGGAAACCTGCCCAGGGCTCTTGGAAGTACAGTGAGGACAGAGGGCTTCCTGTTCCCTGTGGCTGAGCTCCTAGCCACTCTGACTTCATGTATGCCTTTCCTCAGGGCAGAAATCACGTGTCCATGATGACATCCAATCTTAACGCAATGCTTACTTTGGGGACCTTCTGGGGGCAAGTTTCTGCTTTTCTTTTCCTTTCCTTTCTTTTTTTTTTTCTATCTAAAATACAAACAGAAAGCAAATCAGCACAATTGCTAAACAAACAGATATAGGCAAAGTATTTGCTAATCTTAAATTTGCTCCCTTGCTACCAGTTTGTATCTTAGTAAAAGACACAGATCTTTTCTGATGGCTGAGTAATATTCCATTGTATATATGGACCATGTCTTCTTTGTCCATTCATCTGTTGAAGGGCATCTCGGCTCCTTCCACAGTTTGGCTATTGCGGACATTGCTGCTATGAACACTGGGGTGCAGGTGCCCCTTCTTTTCACTACATCTGTATCTTTGGGGTAAATACCCAGTAGTGCAATTGCTCTATTTTTAACATCTTCATTAACACTACATCAAAAACTAATGATGTACTATACAGTGGCTAACAGAACATAATAGAAATAATAATAAAAAAAGACACAGATCTTGGTGTATTTTGCTTACAACAATAGAATAATGGAACAACAGGCTCAATCTGTTTGTTCCATCTGCTTCTCACGAGAAGGAAAAATATGTTACCCAGTAGTTGTCAGGGTGCTTCGGAGATTTTCCCAAGAGTCTCCCATCGTAATACCCACTTGGACCCATACTCTTTCTGAAGTTGTTCCAAGAGCAGTACACAAAGCCTTGCTAATGGTTTGGCCAGCTGCCTGATCTCAGTGCTTATGGCTTGTTCTGGGTCTTGTCAGCATGCTCAAGCATGCTGAAGCAAGGCAGGGGCTTAGCATTCTCTTTATTAGCACAGGGCAGTTTCCCACGGGTCTGTTCCAGGATTCTCTTAGTTATACCCGTGGAAGGTTAGGTCCCTGGCGCTGGACTCACAGGCAGCCAGGGGCTCCCTCCAACCTTTGTCCCGTCTAGATGTTTCTTGCTAAAACTGGCATGATGCCCTTTGCAGGATTTTACACTTAGACTTCATATGCCTCCAAGCAGAGAGGAGTAGTTAATTTCTATGTAACAGTTCACAGCCGAGATGGCTACAATGCCCACATAGGTCCTGTGTAAGCAGGGCTCTGGGGGTACCTCCAATTTCCTTGCCTGTTGCCCCTGGGCAAGCAGGATGGGGAGGCTGCTGTTGATGAGAAGCCAGAGGCAGCCCGCTGGGCCAGGCACTACATGGAAAGTAGCTGAGGTGAATGAGACACAGCACTTAAGACTCCTGGATTCAAAATCCAGCACTGATGATGGAAAGGCAGAGAGTGGGGCAGAACTTGGTTCTCTGGGACACTTACTAAGAGCTACAGTCTAGTGAGTACCTCACCAGCTTCCCACTGCCCTTAGGGTAAAAGGTAAACTCATGTATGTGGTGTTAGACAAAGCTTCCGGTGCAAGTGGATTTAGGATGTGCTCCTAGAAAACACAGGTGGTGGGTGGGGAAGTAACTCAGAGAAGGAATTAAAGCTAATAAAGGGGGTATGATCTAGCTTGTTCTACTATGAGTGAGCAGAACTTAGCCGTGCTGCGGGTTCGTGAGAAACGGTGTAGAGGACACCCTTGGGAGCTCTCCCGTGAGTGCCAGAGGAGGGAGCCAGGCTAGAAGAGCCAGGGGAGGGGGGAGAGATGCTCATTGCCTGGTGCGTCCAGCTGGCCGCACTCTTGAGGGCAGAGCAGGCTCTAGCAGTCAGAGAAAGCCCCAGATCCAGAGAGATGAGTGCTGGCAGGGTGCCCCGAAATGGCAAAGGCCTGGGGGGTGCCTCCAGGGCACCCCCAGCCTCTGCTGAACAGGTCTCACCAGATCCCCATGCAGGCAGGCCTCCGGTGACTTTTCGAGCCTCAGCTCAGGAAGACCGAGTGTATGAGGGCTTCGTGTTTGGGGAGATGATATTTCCAACAAGGTGGGTTCAGTATTGTTATGTAAAGGGGCTGGTAAGTGATAAGCAGGAAGGCCCGCCCCATCGGACTGGGCTGGAGGGACATCGTGGTGGGTACCCGGATGTCTAGTGTGCTCCCCAAGCAGCGGCTCTCTCCTGGACGCCTGGGCATTTTCCCAGTCTTCACCACAGCCCTGTGAACCACCACTCATTGCTCTGTTCGTGCAGCCCTGGAAGTCAGGCCCAGAGAAGGTCAGTAACTCGTCTGAGGCCACAGCCTTTTGTTGTGTTCTGTGTTTTGGGAGTGTTCTATCTCGAAAACGTCAACTCTTCTTTCTCTCAAGCAACCCTCCCACCCTTTCATGCCACTAACTTGTTGGAGAGCCTGTGGAATGTCCCACATTCTGGATCGGGTTGTTTCCTCCTGGTGTCATTTCACTTGTTTCTCCAGCCCCTGAATTGTCTGTGAATTGGGAGTTAGGTCTAAAGGCTTGTTAGATGCAGGTGCAGTTGGTGAGCAACACTGACTCTAGCCGGAGGTGCATGCGGCACACTGCATCCACGGGGAGTCTGGACGCTTAGATTGATCCATGGGTTCTCGAGGTGACCACTGAGCCATCCATTGCAAAGCTGCCTTTTCTACCACCCCCCAACCCCAAACAGTGAGTAACCCGTGGGGTGATACTTTCAAAGTCTGTACTCCTAACCATAAGACAATGGAACTATTTCAACCTCCAAGTTGCAAATTCATGTGGACCATGACAAATCTGACGCCTACCAAAGGACTGAGGTTGTCTGACAGGGGAGTCTCAGGCCTTCTTTTAAAAACAAATGGAGGGGTGCTTGGGTGGCTCAGTCTGTTAAGCATCCAACTCTTGATCTCAGCTCAGGTCCCGATCTCACTGTCGTGAGCTCAAGCCCCACATTGGGCTCTGCACTGGGTGTGGAGCCTACTGAAAAAATAAAAATAAATGGAGACAGGGAGGGCTGGGTCCCCTTTGCATTTCCCTCATAGAAATGTTAGGACCTTATCTCTTCAGGTTCCGTGTGGAGATAACCATCAGGCCCTTGGGACCCTGAGGAGGACAGGCCAGGGGATGTTAGCACAGAGCCTAGGACACCAGCCGCACTTGACCAGAGTCATTCTCATGCCAGTGGCTGCCCGTCTCAAAGAAACCTCCAGCTTCCACTTCCAGTTATGTCGGGTGGGTCTATTATGCAGTCGGGTCAGCTTGGGCCCCAGCACAGACCCCGAAGCACCAGGTGATTTGAAGATATTCCCACGCACTCTGTTTTCATTAACACTCCACCTGGCCTAGTGAGCTGCTCCACAATATCCAGGTGTGTCCTGGGGGCCAGAGCTCTATGGTGCAGGGAGAGCCCAGGGCTGGACTGTTGCTGCTGCTAACCGGGAGGCCCGTAGGCAGATTCCTCGGGCAGGGCCTGTCACTTTCCCTGCACCCTTGCTACATTTCCTTGACATCTGGGGCCAGGGAAGAAGTTCACGGGCCCCTTCATTTAAAAAAAGTGACATCCAACTAATAATAATTGTGTTCGCTGTAAAGGGCAAGTGTGGGGGTTTGGAGTATGTGACCACGGGGCCAACTCACCTGGAAGAAACTCTTAATCTCCTTCTCCCATTCAAACATCTTGCCAGGTCAGCAAAGGACACATGGAAATATCCCTAAGAAAGAAAAGTAGTTGCCCAGACTTTTGGTCACATTTCTAATCTTATCTTGTTTCTGGAGGGCAGGAAAGAAGTGTGCACGAAAGAAACAAGTTTTAAAGAAAAATATTAAGGCTAAACGAGGAGACAGTGTGAATAGCAGAAAACTGGCCTAGGCCACCCTGTGGTCAGGGGAGCAGGAAAGTGGAGTTGGGGAGATTAAGATTTAGTTAGGAAGATTGTTTTTGCATTTGGAGGGGCGGGGTCCTAGGAAACAATGCCATGAAGTCAGGTCCAGAGCCCAGGGAGTAGTCAGCAAAAGGCCGTGGGGTCAGGCCATGTAGCAGTCTAGAGGTAGGACTGGAGTTGAGATCCTTTGAAGAGAAGAGGAATCCTTATTTTGGGAGAAGTCACAGCTTTCATTCTTGTCAAATGTTTTCTGAAACTTCCAACCTCCTAGGGAGCCAAATCCCTTCTAGGTATATTCCTATTCAAAACATTTCCATCTCTATGAATTTTATCTCATGATCACCATGATTACTCTGATTCTTAACTGCTTTTGGTTATTTACAACAATAATAACTAACATACAATGAGCTCTAACTATGTACTAGACATTCTATACAATTTCTTAAATGGATTATCTCATTGAATTCTTACAGCAACACTATGGTGGCGGTCCTGTCATTATTCCATTTTACCAATGAGGAAAGGGAAGCTTGCAGAGACCAAGTCACTCACCCAGAGTCACATGGCCCATATTAACTAGGAGATGAATTCAAGTGCTCTGACCAGCCTAGAATCCTAGCTCTGTCTCTTATAGTGTAGTAAATTATCATTCCTGAAGGGTAGTGATTGTACTCTGCTCTCTCTCACCCCCACCCTCTAAGCACTCAATACAGAACCCATAACAGGTCCTTCTCAGTGTTTCTGGAACGAATGGACCTCTTACCTGTACTCCACTGCCACCCCCTTCTTTTTTTTTTAAGATTTTATTTATTTATTAGAGAGAGAATGAGAGACAGAGAGCATGAGAGGGAGGAGGGTCAGAGGGAGAAGCAGACTCCCCGCCGAGCAGGGAGCCCGATGTGGGACTCGATCCCGGGACTCCAGGATCATGACCTGAGCCGAAGGCAGTCGCTTAACCGACTGAGCCACCCAGGCGCCCCCGGCCACCCCCTTCTGCCCCAGGCTCTGTGGAAAAACACTCTGGGTTTCTAATTAGTGCTACATCTTCAGAATAACATAAAGAAAAAAGTCCTTCGATTCTCATTAAGCTCCTAATGAGTTTTATTATAGGCACAAAGAGGAAGAGGAGCAGTGACCATTTTGGAGCTCGCAGCTGTTGATCTGTGGTTGCCTTTATTGTGATGTACATTGGGTAGACTCACGCGAAGCATTTCAAGCCCCTCCATTTGACGACAATCTTGGATGCCGAAGCCGCTTTTTTAAAAGCCAAAATGTGTGTTGGGGGCACATGTGGCCTGAGGAGCGTGGCGTGCCCCTCCCCAGAAAGCTGAAGGGCAGCTTTGTTCCCACGGTCGGTCTGTGCCACATCTCTCCCAACTGCGCAGCGGTGATCTACACTCCCATCCCTGGCCACTTCACCAAGGCTGCTAATGAGGGCATCAATTTTAGGGCGGTGGAGATCTTCTCACGTAGAAGGTGAAGGAGAGCTCCACTACTCTCACAGCCTTTCAACGGAGATGGGCCAGCCTACTGGAAAGCCACTAGGCGCTACACGCGTCCTGTGTCTGAACACCCATGATGAGGGGTCACAACGAAAGAGAGAAAAACCAGTTGTGTTGCAACTCTAAAATGGAGTAAAAAATCTCCACAGAGCCAGAAAGACTACCAAATGGTGACTGATGCTCCCCTTGTGTTAAGCAATCCTTGACTCAGCACAACTCCAGTAGAAAAAACGAGCTTGAAATGGGGTTTGACCGATAGGCCACAAGGCCCCCGGGCTTCAGAAGTTCCCTTTCTGAGTTTCACTTGGGCCCTGACTTCCTCTGCTGAGAGAGCAGCTGGTTTTCTGTTTTGTTTTTTCATTTCTCCTTCTTCTCCAGCGTAGCTCAGAACAAGGTGACCAATGCCGTGTGGTGTAAAGGGGTAAACCTGGCCACCAAGAAGCCTGTGTTCTAGCTCCTTCTCAAACTAGCGATAATTGTTCCCACTTTGTTGACCCCTCGCCACAAGCAAGGCCCTGTGTCAGGCACTTCACGTAACCTAATTTAGAGGCAGTAGACCGAGTAATTAAGAGCTTGGATTCAGGAGCTAGCTGCCTGCTTTGAACCCTGACCCATCACTTTCTGGCCGTGTAACGTACTGTTTCTTGATGCCTCAGTTCTGCGTTGTAAAAGGGAATAATAATAGTTCTTATAGGGTTATTATGAAAATTAAATAAGTTAGTCTGTGTGAAGCACTACAAGAGGGCCTGGCATAGTGGATATTTATAAATGTTCATTAATAGTAGGAATAATAATTATTAGAGAAGTAGAAACAAAGGCTCGCCACTCTCTGAAGCAGGCAGCTTTTATTTCCAGTTCAAAGATGAGGAAATAGTGGCTCAAAGCAGTTCCCACGCTACTAAGAGATGGAGTCTGGGTTCCAAACCAGGGGCTTCATCTGCAACACCTCCCCAGGCCTCAGTTTCCTCAACTGTAAAATACGGGGGCAAGGTGGGCTCCCAGTTTCCTTTAGAACCTCAGCATTCTACAAGCCCACTGCTTTCTACCCCTGTGTTCTCCACAGAAGGGCTTTCTTCCTTCCCACTTCAAGTATATGCCGACATCTCCCTTGGTCTAAAAATTCTGCGCTAGACCTTTCCTTCTGTGACAGCTTCGGTGTTCCTCTCTTACCTGTAAGGCCCAGGTGAGGAGTTGTAGAGACCACGCCCACTAACCTGCAATCTTCTTGCTCTACCGCTCTGCTGCGGGGGCTCTCCTGAAGGTTAGGGACGGATCCCTTCCATCCAAAGCCATCTGCCTTTTCTTAGTTCTTCCTGACTCAGCATCTTTGCAGTATGAGATATGTCAAAATGTAAATGATCTACAATGATTACCAGGTTCTACCCCGCCAGAACCCTCTACATTTGGCAGATCTCTTTCTCTCTCCTCTCAAAAACATAAAGTTTCACACAGTTCATAACATCGTGTCACTTTTTATCCCCCCAACTCAACATTATGTACTGGAGATCTTCCGATGTCAATCACTAAGAACTTCCTCATTATTTTTTATTGCTATGCATTATTTCAGTATGGATGCACGTAATTATTCTCTTATTGATGAACCCGAAGGTTGTTTTCAATTCTTTGGTTGCCAGCAATGTTTCAATGAGAATCCTTGAATGTGCTTCTTTGGGCATATTCGGTATTTTTCTAGAGTAAATGCCGAGATGGACTTTCTGGGTTATAGGATGTTGTATTTTAATAGATTAGTTTTCTTTATTTTAACTGCCACCTTTTAGCTCAGCCCCGCTCAAATCCAGGATTAAGGCATGTTCCTAGCAGGGAGGCTCTTAGGAGATCCTACTTCAGCATCCTGTGATTCACCCTAAGCTGATTTTGCGGCTGTCCCACCTCTGACCAGAGTACTTCATTATCTGAGCTCTTGCTTTTTGTGTATTTCATTCCCTGTTTCAGCGACTTGCCCAGATTTCCCCCATGTCTGGGTCTCTGAACCCTATACCTGCATCCCAGAGACTTCCAATACCTACCTGTTGGAATCTCCACCAATTACTGTTCTTATATCCTCCCCCAGCACACTGGCCAGGATGGACTCACCAGCACTTGGCCTCTGCTTTGACCTTGACTTGTAGGATTCTGATCTCAACTGGCCTTTTCCGTTAGTCTAATGTATTGGTGTCACAGCCTCCTTTGGAGTCCATATTCCTCAGCTCTAGTTGTGATCTTAATACCCTAAAATGGCCCTTTTTTTTTTGGCCTCCTGCTCTATCCCAAAGTTCTGTCTGAACTCAGCCACTTCCTAGCCTGGTGGTTGTCCAAGCCTACACACTGTTATTAGGTTTCACAATATCATACAATACTGATTATCTTCCATTTTTAACCATACTCTTTTTTCCTCAGTAAAAACTTCTGTTTTTTTTTTTCTTTTCCCTATTCTTTGATATTCTTCAAGCCTAGGTATTTGCCCTCCTATTCTTTCTAAGCACTTCTTCAATATTTTCCTACCTTCACTTACCTTAATAGACCTAAATACAGTTTATTCCTATATCTACATATCCAGCCTTCACCCTTCCCCATGTTCCATTACTGCACTTCCAATTGTCTGCATAACACATCCATTTGGATGTTTCCCATCTCTTCGATTTCAATATGTCTAAACCCACCAGAACCATCTGTTACCATCCTCACCCCATCTGTTCCCTTTCCAGTTTTCCTGTTTCTGTAAATGACATCATATTTTCCTGATCACCCAGACTAGAAATCTTGGAATTATGTCTGACTTATTTCTTATTTGCTTCTTATATACAATCCATTACTGAATCCTACTGAAACTTTCTCCTTTGAAAATAACTTTGTGGGTGACTTCTGGTTGAAAAGTGGATTGTGTACCTGCATTTATCTCTGTTCCTTTCTGAAATATAAATAAAATGGCAGTAAAGTTATGTTTTTACAGGCAAAAGCCCAGCAAGACAGGAAAAGGAGAAAACTGTTAAGTTGGAAAGTACATGGGTGAGTAACTTGTTTAGCACACCTCTAAAAAGGCTAAACCGTAAGCCAAGAGTAGAAAAGACTATAGGAGCATCCCAGTTTTTACATCTGAGCAACTCAGTGGCCCAGAAATTTGGAGGTATTTAGGTACATCAAGAAGTGGGGATGAAGGCAGGCAGGGCTAAAGAGATGGACAATTTGAAAGCCTTTTTAAGAGGCTAGTTGCCCTTCCCTAATACTCCCCACCCCACAAAAAGACTAGAGAACAATGGGTTTCTGGCCTAGGGACACCAGTTACTGTTACAGATTGGTGCTGTACCACAAACAAGGTGATCAATTAAAAGTTTATATACTGAGTGCTGAGACTTTTGGTTCTCTTCCCCTGCTAGCCCCCAGAGCTCAAGCTTCTCTGAGGTGGGAAATGGAAGGTATCTCTCTGGGGATTCTGGCTAGCTCAAGAGAAAAGACCTAGAGATAATGACACCAGAGAGGCTCCAGTGACATGGCCTGTTCATTTCATCTGTCAGGGAAGCCTGCAATCAACAAACACATCCAATCAACCTTTTAGTGCCCCACTCTTAAATATGAACAGACAGAGAAGGAATGCCAGGCATTTGAAGAAAGTCTTTAATATGAAAGATAGAAAATAAAGCAAATGAGAAATAAAATGAAGGAAACAGAGACCATATAGGGAGAAGAAAATTGGAGAGAAAGACCAACCTCTTAACATTTTCAAAAGTCTAGGAGAGTATTTTACATCCATGAACAAGACTACAGACGTTATGTACAAAAAAAAAGAAGAAGAAAAGAACAGGAAGAAGAAAGAAAAAAAAAAAACATTCAGGGAACAAAAAGAGCTCTTGGAAATTAAAAATGTCATAGGAGAGATTTTTTTAAAACTCCATAGAAATTTTGAGAAATTAGTTGAAATTTCTGCAAAATATAAAGGAAAAAGATAAGGAGAAAGAAAATAGGGAACAATAGAGAACAAAAGCAGCAGCAACAACAAAAGACATTTCAAAGAGACAGAGCAGCAAAAACAAAGGGGAGGAAGTTATCAAAGAAATAATTTATGAAAATCTCCCAGAACTGAAGGACATGGGTTGCCAGACTGAAAATGTCCACTGAATGCGTAGCACAATGGATGAAAGCGCTAAGTCTTCATGGTGAACCTTCAGAACACATGGGACTGAGAGAAGATCATAAAGCTTCCAGAGAGAAAACTCAAGTTTTAAACAAAGAATCAGAAAGGTACCAAACTTCTCTGTGGAATTGTCAGAATCTAAAAGACACCCGAGCAATGTCTTCAGATTCTGAGGGAATAAGATTTCCAATGCTGAATTTTATACCTAATCAAACAAGCATAATTTAGTATGAGAGTATGAGAAAAACCTTTGTAGGCATGCCATCTCTCAAAATATTTACCTGTGCACCTTACTAGCTAACATGAATCAAGTACTTGCTAAATGCCAAGCACCTTATGTGCATTATATACATGATCTCGATCCTCATCCTAAACCTGTAAGGTTGGAACTATTGTGATTGCCATTCACAGCTGAGGGCATGAGGCACACGGAGGCTAAGAACTTGCTCAACAACACACATGAGAAGTAGGGTTGGGATCTGAACCTAGTCTGACTCCTGGGTCTGTGATTCTGACCACTGTGTTATATAGTACAGGAAGAGTTAAATTCTCCCCATTGACTCCAATCCATGAGGTATTTCTTGGTAAAAGTTCAGTGTACATCTTGCCACATTTTTTTCATGTTCATATATATATATATATATATTTATTTTATATATATTTTATATTTATTTATATATATATTTTATATTTATATATATATTTTATATATATATATTTATTCATATATATATATATATATATATATATTATATTTATTTCAGTTAACATTTATTGAATGCAGTTTTTTTTTATAAAGATTTTATTTATTTATTTGACAGAGACAGAGATAGCGAGAGCAGGAACACAAGCAGCGGGAGTGGGAGAGGGAGAAGCAGGCTTCCCCCCAAGGAGGGAGCCGGATGTGGGACTCGATCCCAGGAGCCTGGGATCATGACCTGAGCTGAAGGCAGAAGCTTAACGACTGAGCCACCCAGGAACCCTATTGAATGTACATTTTGTGCTTGGCACTCTGCTGGGTATTGGGATGACATAAACAGGAAATAGTTCCTGCTTCTCAGGAGCTTCTAGATTAATAAATTGAATATCTTGGCTTATTGAGAGTTATTATCATGAAATACTGGGTTTTTAATTTTCAAATAGAGTAGAGAATACATACAACGTTAAATTATATCAAATATAAGCTTTTCTTTGATTTAGATACCACTTTACACACTTGAAATACCTTTGCCTTTTTTAGTATGAACATCCAATATTCTTTATTTTATTTTATTTTATTATTTGTTTTCAAAGATTTTATTTATTCATTCATGAGAGACAGAGAGACAGAGAGAGAGGCAGAGGGAGAAGCAGGCTCCCAAGGAGCAGGGAGCCCGATGTGGGACTCGATCCCAGGACCCTGAGATCATGACCTGAGCCGAAGGCAGACGCTTAACCATCTGAGCCACCCAGGCGCCCCTGAACATCCAATATTCTTAAATAATTCAGCAAAAAATTGTCTTTGAATTTTCAGGTTTTTGGATTCTAGGGAAGTGAGTCTACACAGTGTATGCATTTAATCAGCCTGTCTGCCAACCCTCTTCTCTTAAATGCCATCATCCTCCCCATGACCTCACGCTGTGCCGATTTCGTATCATTTCCTTGGCAACAAGCGAGATTCCATGTAAGTTTTTTTTAAAAAGCTCTAGATAATGTTGTCTAGGTTGTTGGTGTGTCTTATTCTTGGACTGGTGACAAACTTTATGGTCTATTTAGCAGAGATTTTGCTTCATCACTTCACCCCTGAAAGTATCAAACGGTAATAACTAAAAAATAAAGCCTGTTTAGTCAAAGACAGATTGTTGGCTTAGGATGATGCTTGTTTGCTGAGTGTAGCAAAGAAAAAGTAGGGAGTTCTTGCATTTGATTTGTCCTGAAACCGCTAAGCCCTTTCTTGTATGTGTTGGGGAAGCTCAGCTAGAGACAGAGCTTGAGTCAGAGCTATTTTTACTGGAATGTGAGGATTGTCTCTTTGGAATTACTTGTCTTGGAGGTAACTGGCCACCTTTAAATCTGGGTACACTTCCTCATTTGTAATCTTTATCCTGCATAGCTTTCCTACAGTCTTGAATCTTGTGGGATAAAAGGAGAAAAATTATGGGTGTTAAACTATAGGAGAGAGTAAGATAATGGATCAGAGTCCAGTCCTTTATCTGTAGAATACAGTATTCCATTGCAGGTGGTAGCGGCCTCTTTGAGGTCAGGGAATACATCACATCCCCCAAACAAGAGTTGAAATATGATCTCTTCATTGTGATTAATGTTCTAGCATTTGGGAGTGTGTTTACTGGCTGTCATCCAGTTCCAGAGGCTGCTGCTGAACAACTGTGATTGCAATCCGAAAATGATTTGTGAAGAGGAGTGTCTGAGCATGCGGGAATCACAACAGTGTATTCTGCTTTTTTTTTCTGATCAACTTTATTGAAGTATCGTTGACAAACAATGAAATGCATAAATTTTAAGTGTGCATTTCAACAAGTTTAGACAAATGTGTAACTACCATCTCCATCCACATGCAGAATATTTCTGTCTCCCCTAAGAGATCCTTTGGGGCCCGTCTTAGTCATTCTCCTCTCCATTCCCCATACCCCAGTCTCAGGCAAACTGCTGGTCTACTTTTGTGGCTGCGGATTAGATTTGTAATTTCTAGAATTCCTTGTAAACGGAATCATACGCTACATACTCTTTTGTGTTCATCTTCTATAGCTGAACATAAGGATTTTGAGATTCATCCATGTTGTTTCATGCACATTCAATTTATTCCTTTTTGATGTGAAGTTGTATTCCATTGTATGACTATACCACACTTTATTTATCCATTTGCCTGTTGGTGGCATTGTTTTGAGTTGTTTCCAATCACTGTCTATGATGACTAGAGCTGCTATGAACATTTACATACAGGTCTTCATGTGGGCCCCGGTTCATTTCTCTTGGGTAAATGTGTAAAAGGAGAATTGCTGAGTCATATGTTGAGTGTATATTTAACTTTTTAAGAAACTGCCAACTGGGCTTTCAAAGTGGTTTTACTATTTTATATTTACACCAACAATATATGAGAGTTCTAGCTGTTCTACGTCCTTGCCAACATTTGGTATTTTCAGCCATTTAAATAGTAGTCATTCTAGTGGGTGTGTGGTGCTATCTCATTGTAATTTTAATTTGGATTTCCATTTGCTTACTTTGCATCATCTATCTTCTTTGGTGAAATATCTGTTCAAATTTTTTGTCCATTTAAAATCTTTATTGTTGCCCATTAAGATTTTTTGGTCTTCTTATTCTTGAGTTCTAAGTGCTCTTTATATGTTCTGAATACAAGTTTTGTTTTGTTTTATCAAATATACACCTTTAAAATATTTTCTCCCAGTGTGGGCTTACCTTTACATTTTCTTAAGAGTATCTTTTGAAAAGCAACAGGTTTTAAACTTTGATGAATTCTAATCTTTCAGATTTGTTTATGGTTTTTTGCTTTTTGTATTCTGAAAAATGTTTGCCTAACTGTTCTGCCACTTTTTAAAAAACTTTTCTTCTAATGATCAAAATGAATTATTCAGAGATGGTACAACTTTGTTCTTAGAAAGACCCAGGGGCATCTGGGTGGCTCAGTTGGTTAAGCGTCCAACTCTTGGTTTCAGCTCAGGTCATGATCTCATGGGTCCTGAAATCACCATGTTGGGCTCTGCATTCAGCAGGGAGTCTGCTTCTCTCTCTTCCTCTCTCTCTTCCCCTCCCCCTGCACTTTCTCGCTCTCTCTGGAATAAATAAATAAATCTTAAAAAAAAAAGACCAAGGCAATCAAGTTAATAATTATGAAAGCTAATAAGAAAATTAAATAAGGTGACCAAAATGAGACCGAGATCACAACTTCCTGGCATTAGTCAGGGAACTGGCAGGGTGGCCCACATATTTCAAAGGGGTGACCCAATGAACTATTGACGCAGCTGGGGCTAGGGTTAAGCACTCAGCATCTAACAACAGCAGGAAGCCTGGGACTGAAGTGTCAAATTCTAGAAGGCAGAGAGGTTTATAGCTATACAAGAGGTCCATCTGTTGGGACTGTGGTCTTTGGTAGAGGAATACAGCCACTGTCGGTCAACGCCTGACCCAGCAGTGAGGGAGTCAGATGAATAAATACTTCAATCTCTCTCTCCTCCCACCCTGTGAATCTTCAGCCAGTGCCTCCCATTGGTCAAAGTCAACTGGAAACCAGGTGGTAAGAAAGACCAGCTGACAGTCAACAAAAATCAGCCTCTCAGAACTGACTGTTGGTTCATTAGCACAGAAAACCCAAACTGACTAGAGGGAAATCCCAGCTTGCAATTTAATGGAACACTGACTGTGTTTACTGGTGGAGTCACTTCTCCCTCAGGCAGGATGCTTTACAGAACTATTAAATTCAATGTTGCAGCATCAATATAAAGAGCCAAAACTCTTTACCTGGGCTATTATATCTAATAGTGAGAAGAGCTACTCCCACTTTCACCCCTTGCTTCTTAGACACAAGCATGCTAGCTATGAGGAGGGGGCACTGAATATTTGCTTCTGGTTTACTGCAGATCCTTTATCTTGTAGGAAGGCACCCCACCTGCAGAATTAGATACTAGCCATGGCTTTTAGAAATCTCAACCCTGCGGCTATAGAGATATGGTTTCTTTCAGAGCAGTCATTGAGGCTTTCTGATAACTTATGCAGACCTTTGGTTGGAAATGCAAAGCCCTAAGCTCATCAATTTCTTCTCCAAGCTCTCCAGCTCTCTTAGAAGCAACCAACCTCATAGTATAAGGACTATACTGTGTATTTAAGGACTGTATTTCCACTAAAATGTTCTATAGCAGCAACTACTTGGCCATCTAAAGCCTTTACGTACTATAGGGATTTGACTCCAGGTGACTAGACAGTACTTTAGGTGACACGTTTGTCACTCTGGGCCATACCGTGTACCTTTGACCAGGGGAAACACGGCTGTCAATGCCTTTAAAGCTAACCACTAGGAAAACCAATGCCAGATTCCCATCCTCACCTTCTGTTCTCCTGGACTACTTCTGGTATCAGTAACTTTGTCAATGAAGGCTTAGGCAGGAGAACCGGGTCCCTATTAGAATGACGGGACAAGGGGTTTATCATAGGAATTAGACTTTATACAATTATGGGGGCAGATACAGAGGTGAAGATCTAGAAGTGGTAGTGTCTCTTCAGCCTTTCCAGTTTTTACAGCAACTGGTACCCATCGGCCACAGACATTCTTGCACTCCAAACCCAGCCCCTGGAGGAAATTGTGTTTTGTCCTCCTTTGGTTTGTTTCCACAGCAAAGCTGCAGACTCTTTATCAATGAGCTAAAAGCTCACTGTCTTCTTTTTTCTCTTTCAACCTATTACATGTTATTGAATCCATTCATTCATTCAACAAATTATTTCTTAGGCACCTACTAATCTAGGAGCTGGAGATACATTACTGAAAGAAATAGGCAAAAAAAAAAAAAAAATCCATGCCCTACAGAGCTTGCATTCTAGTAAGACGATAAACTAGACAATTCAGTTATGTAGGTTGGAAGATGAAGGAAAGGGGCTATTGAGAGGGAGATGGACAAGTCTGCTACACAAATCCCCCAAATTGCACTTGGCCTTGTTGGTCTCGCTCAGTCTTCCCCAACCTTGCCTGGCGTGCCTTGTCTTTCACTGCTCTCCAACACTAACCCCACCATTCTGTGTCCTTCTCCCTGTTCTTTCAACAAGCCTTGTCTTTCCTAAAATCAAGCATCCCCGCCCCCACAGCATTTCTGCCAGTGCCTGCCGAGGCCTCCCTTTTTGATTCTGGGCTGTGACGCCTTCTCAGGCTAAGTTTTCAGCCTCATGTATTCCTGGCACATCTCCTTCTGCCACCAGACCTCTCCCGCCTCTCTCACATGCACACAGCATCGATGGTACAGTCACTGCTTCTGATCCTGATTTGCAAATTTCCATTTTTCATGGGCTGAATCTTGAGGAGGGTGAGCGAAGTGAAGCAATATCTCACTTCACAAAAACTGTTGTCAGGTTGCCAGACCACAGAGAACATGCACAGTTGAGAAATATACATGAGAATGGCTGCAGAAAATAGACTGAAGTGGGGCAGGATGCTGATCTTCCCCTGGAGACATGAGCAGGTGTCATCCCTCCCCCCCACCCCCAATGGGATGGGAATGGTACTCTGCCCTGAAAAGAAAGGGTGATTGTCAAGGTACAGATCCAGCGCTCTTTCCTGGGCAGACTTGATGTTTCCCAGTGCCTGGGGCAAGGGCGAGCTTAGTCCCGTTTTGGGACACAGGGCTTAGAAACGGCACTTCCTTACATCTACGGGCCCAAGGGGGTGAGAGGTACCCCTGTGTGCTTATAAGGGCTGGAGGCAGCATGCAGGGTGAAGGCCTGGAAACTGTTCCTACAACCTGGAATCATGCTTTGGATCTCATCTAACACCGTTACTCAGGGTGATTAGGGGTCAACACTGCCTCAAGAGCACATCAGGGAGTGGTGGGGTGTGGAGCTGGTGTGGAGCTGACTCCTCGATTGTTCTCCCCATCCCCAAGTCAGCCCTCAGAGCGGTCCTATCACCTCCTGTGGGAGTCTAGGAGAAGGTTTCCAGCAAGGGGTGGGGGGGCAAGCTTAAGCTTTCCTTTGAATAATTTCTAGTCTGATTTTCACAGTGGAGGCAAATTTCAACTCCAAAGTCAATGCTCAGAAAATTCTCCTGGGAGTCTAAGGAAACAGTGTAAAGTCCTAAGTACAGGCTGCTTTCCTATTAATAGTTCTTACTAATATCTGTAGACTGCTTTTATCAGTTATAAAGCACTTCCATGTATACAGCCCTGGGATGTTTCACAGATGAGGAATAGGCTCAAAGATGTCACACAGGAAATATGTGGAAGACTCAGGACTTTGACCCAGACATTCTGACCCCAAAGCCTGTGCTTTCAATACCACAGTACACAACATTTTGCCTATTAGACTGCAAAATATTTGCAACCATTCTTTCTGAGACTATTGTTTTGCCTGGGAGTTTATAATTCCGATGTGAGGAAAATCTTTCTGTGGACCAATAGGAGGCAGCATGCTTTATTGTAAAGAGCGGTAGATTAAAACTCATGAGCCTTGAATTCAGTCCCAACTTAGCCACTAGACAGCTGTAGAACCCTGAACCAGCTTGTTAACCCCTCTGGTCTTAAATTCTATTCAACAAGGGGCTCAAACTTGATGATATTTGTACTGTTTTACAGAGCTCAAATTCTCAAATAAACCCCATCCAGTTGGGGAAAACCATGCGGGAGCCCCTGAAGACAGATTCTCTGAAATACAAGCTCCTTTTCAGAATGTCCCATCAAGGGCTTGACTTCTGGAAAGTCAAAGATTTGACCTAAGAGCGCTGGTAGCTGAATGGCCATAATTGTGTCCCTGTTTTGGTTATCTAGGGCTATGTTGTCTGGGCTTAGCTGGGTAGGTCTTCTGCTCCCTCTGGGGTCAATTATGTGGCGAAATGTAGCTGGGGGTTTAGGTGGGGCTGGAATGTCCAAGGTGGCCCCACTCACACACGGGGGCCAAGGTTCTGGCTATTGGCTGGAGATGTCAGCTCTCCTTCACCTGTCCTTTCAGCGGGATATCCCTGACTTCTTTTTGTGGCAACTTTGGGCTTTGAAGAGGGTGAAAATGCAAGTTGCAAAGCCTCTTTGGGCCTCAGCCTAGAAGTCACATGTGCTCAATTAGTCAAAGGAAGTCAGAGCCACCTCAGATTCAAAAGGAGGGGAAATTGACTCCTCCACCACTTGATGGGAATATTGGCAGAGTGCCTTTGCGAATGAGTACACAGCATACCATCTTCAGAAACATTCTGCAAAAAGAGAAGGAAACTCTCCATGAAAGTACAGGTGATGCAGGAAAATCAGGTAAGGCCAGAAGACTCGGGAGCCTTGGGTGTGCTCTATCTCTCAGGGATCTCCTTAACACTTTGATTCCCCAGAAAGCCATGGGCTTCTGGCAGTGCATTGGTTGAATGGATTAGCTATGACCAGTTGTCTGCTTTAAGCCATCACCCCACAAGATCCTTCTCTCCACCCCAGGTTCCTCCCTGCACCATTTCCCTACCTCTTACCCCCACCCCACTCCTATTCCCTCTCCAAACTTTTGTACTTGAGCTACTTGATTTTCCTGGGGGTCAGAGGCAGGGTGTCTGGTGGAGAGTCTTCTTCATCTGCGACTTGAATAACTGTGCCTGTCCATGCTCAAAGGTGTATTTTTTTATGGATTGTTACAGAGTGTGTCATCTGGAGACCACAGTTTGGCTGCCCCAGGATGTTGTTTTGTTTTGTTTGACTTGTGTTCTTTTTATGGGCTTGCATTCCCCAATATGGCCATGGACTCCAATAAACTCTATTGTTTTACACCAAGGCTGCCCCCTTTTTGCTCGTTTCTATCATCTGTCATGCTCCTGAGGGCGTTTATATTTGCCTCCTTGATCTAGTCCAGCACCCACAATTTACAGGTAAGGGAAACAGGGTGAGGTGGATTGACTTCTCTAAACAAAACAAAAAACCATCCAACCTCTGCTTTCTCATTTATAATCTCTTTTCACCCTTTCAACAACCCAGTGCTAAAGTACACAGATGGGAAATCAGTATTTTGGGGGTTAAAAAAAGGCCCACAGCCTGGGTGTCTTGGTTTCCTTTCCAAAATACTTTTCAATAGGGCATGCAGTGTTGGCTTGGAGCATAAGGAAGGAAAAATATTTGCTGTTCCTCAGGTTAAGCCAGCATTTTCCTGGGATTCTCTAGGATCATTTGGACTCTCCCTAAGCTCAGCCCCTAAGTATAGAGCATACTTCATTTGGTGTCTTTGAAAAACCCTGAGCAAGTGATGCTGATTAGAGATCTCCATGAATCACTCCACTTGCAATCTTAAAGCAAATAATAAAAGGAAATGTGAAACTCAAGTGAGCATATTACTTTGTGCAAACACTGCAGCATACATATTTCACCTGCACTGCAGACACCTAGAGAATAGGGACCATTCATTCATTTGCTCAGCATCTATAACAATGAGTAGAAAATAGTAGGTACTCAATGAATAGTTGAAAGCATGAGTGGATTTTTGGGGGTTCTTTAAGTGAGACCTCTTTGCTTTCTCCGTGGATTAGTAGTTAGAGACTTGGTAACCAGGCTGGCCTCTTCTGTAACCTTATGCAAACCTCCCTGAGACTCACTTTCTCATCTCTAAAATGAGGTTAGAGAAAGCAATCGCTTGTGTTTGTTCCAGGTTCAAAATCCTATAATTCTTTCATATTATATTGTTTCAGGAAATGGGAAAAAGTACTTCAATCAAATATTTTCTAAGTTACAGTACCAGTTTCTTATTTTTTGAGTTTTGGAATTTAAACCCTCCTACTAAAAGAAGCAATCAGTGATTCTTGAGAGACAAGCTCGGGAAGTTACGCTTGAGTTGAAGAAATACATTGCCTCATGGTAGCTATTGAGTGTGAGTCCCTGTGGCTCATTTTTATTTTACACAACCAAATCCTGGAACAAATGAGAGTCTTGGGAAGGAGAGAGCCAGAATAGCCTATGGGTTTCAACTATTGAAAATATTGTACATTTAATAGATTATAAGATAGACTGAGAAACTTACAAACTAGGAGGTAATTATTTTTAAGTTTTCCTGTATTAGGAAGATAGGCACTTCCTGAATATTCCTCTATGAATGTAAACAGGGACATAGTGTCTGGCATCTAACTAATACTCAGTGAAACTCTGCTGAGTGAGCAAATGTATGAATCAATGAATGATCTATGCTGATTCATTCTTCATTGAGTTTTTTTTTTTCCTTCTTTCTCTTTTTTCCTCTCTCCTGGTTTGAAAGTTATGCATACTTTTCATATTCTTTTAGTGGTTGCCCTTACTTCTGCTTTCCCCCAGGTATAAGAAAATGTAAGTCTCCTTAAATCTGATTCCCAGTCTCACTCCAAAGAGGCAGCCACTGTTACAATCTTGTTATTTTTTCCTGAGAGTTAGAGGTAGATTTTCTATGATGCTAATGAAGCTGAGCTTTAGAGAAACTCACTTATATGCTCTCACATTTTAGTACATATTTAAGTGTGAAGTTATTATTTCTATTCTCCTCCCAAGAGGAGGTGCAGTACACACAAAGAATTGCATGATTTTCCCAATTTATATAGACAGAAATCTGGAGAATGTGTGTGGGAATGGATAATAAGAGTGTGTGATTAAGGTAGAAGGAATATCACGTTGGAAAGCCTTAAAAGTGGGGCTGAGGGGCACCTGGCTGGCTCAGTCAGTAGAGCATGTGACTCTAGATCTCAGGGTATTGAGTTCAAGCCCCATGTTGGGCATAGAGCCTACTTTTAAAAAACAGGTCTCAGGTTTCAGAGGGAGGAGGTGGGGAAATAGAGGGAGGCAGAGGAGGAAGAAGGAGGAAGGGAGAGAGAGAGAGAGAGAGAATTCTACTTGTGGACAAAGGCTTCATCCCATGCCCATCGGTTCCAGGCTGCTCTCCATCTTCCCATCCTTACTGCCTTTCTTATGGATTTTGAACTTGCTTAGTCAGTCCCTACATTTGCAAACACCAATTCCTTGTAATAAATCTCTTAATACACTATCTCCTATTGCTTCTATTTCTCTGGTTAAATCTTCCTGTTTAACTTGTCCTGATTTCAAAGTGTACTTTTCAAACTGTTCTTTTCCTGCCTTACTGTTCTGTTCTATTTCTTGATTTATCTCTTTAAACATTTTGAAATTTTTTATTTAGGAGTCTTACTTTGTTTTTTGTTTTTTTTAAAGATTTTATTTATTTATTTAAGAGAGAGGGAGTGAGCCAGTGAGAGAGAGAGCATGAGCAGGGGGAAAAGCAGATTCCCCACTGAGCCGGGAGCCCAACATAGGTTTCCATCCCAGGACCCTGGGAACATGACCTGAGCTGAAGGCAGATGCTTAACCTACTGAGCCACCCAGGCGCCCTTATTTAGGGGTCTTTCAAAAACAGTTCTGTTATTAGGAGTTCTTGATTGCAAATTCTCTCATTTGCTGCAGTGATGCCTCTTTTTTCCTGTGGTGTGTAACTTTTGAGTATGTACTTCACTTCAGCAGTGGTTTTTCTCTATGGAGATCTGTGTGATTTGGGTTGGGGAAGTATCCTTCTGTTGAGTTGTCTCTAGTGAAGTTCCACCAGGACCCAATGACTGTCACCAGCTCCAGACTGTTTCATGCTAATTTACTGCCCTTGAGTGCCTGCACCTTGCAGGTAATATGAATTCAGATCCCTCACCTGCGTAGGGCACAAACCTAGCTTCCAACACCGATGGTGACTCTTTTCCCGTTCACATGGTCCCAAGGAGATGGGAAGATTCCTTCCATCATTTTTCAGTCAGTGGACGGAATATTTTTATTTGACCTTCCTGAATGAGCACTCATGCTGTGACCCTCAGCTTTGTTCAGGTAGCTCAGTTCTAGATCCAAGCAGACGTAGAACCTGGGGCTGGAATCCCCCTCTTGGGGTGCTAGAATTCCACCCGAAGACATTATGGGCTAATCTGGTAACGCAGTGAGCTGTTTGGATCAGGCTTACTTTCAAACCTCTAACTTCTAGTTCATTCTTTATTTCTGACGTGGGATGGGTTCTCTTTCTTGGTTTCGATCTTATTGTAATGCAGTATGTGAAGAATAGAGAGATACCCCTCATCAGTTTAATTTACCATATTGACTAGGAATGGCCCTAGGTGTAGTTTAAGGAAAATTACAATACATCCTTAGTATATTCCATGTTCTTTGTGTCCAGAGTCTCTGAAGAGATAATTTTCCATTTATCCTTAAAGACCACTTCAAAGGTTTCCTTGGAGAAAGCTGTCCTCATTTGCCAGAGTCCGCCTCTTTCTCGTCATACAATTCCCTCTTCATCCAGAATTTACTCATTACCCTCAGATATTCACAGATTGTTTTCTACAGTGAGTATAATCTTCCCCTTGTTCCTAGTGCCCATTCCCCTTAAAACTGGGAATGGGAGAAGGCAGTGCTCTGGTTATTTGAAGAACTTGAGATTAATTTTATTCTTAGTGAGGAGGTCAATTTTTATCCCATTTCAGGCTTTGAGAAGACTGTACTCTAATTTTCTTTATTTTCCTCTTTGTTTGTAAAGGCAATGGCAGGGGAGGGAGGGTTAAGACTAGAGGTTGGGAGGGGAGCTGCTTCTATTCCTTTCCCCTTTCTCCCCACCTGGATCTTAGACTCTGCCTAGTTCCCTCTCACGCTGAATGAGGCTCATCAAAGTCTAAGTGACTCAGCAGCCTTAAGTCTCAGATTTTTATCCCTTCTGTTTATACCCAAAGGGAGACTGTCACTTACAGAAGCCATGGAAACAAGTGAGCCCTTCAAATGTAACACAATGTGAGAAAGGAGACAGATATTCTTAGCAAAATACATTGTAGAAGAGGTGCTGGCTGGGGTTTAGTCATTACAGCTGAAAAGTGCTAGTTGTCTTTTAGACACTTTACCTGAGGGCTTCACACTCTCCTTTCTATAGTGAGGCTATGAATTGACCCCTCCACATTCTATCCATTAGGGGGCACCAGAGAAGTCACATAACTCACCGAAGGAAAGACAAGATCCAGTACCAAGGAGCGACACGTGAAGACACACCAAACTGGCTAGAAATGTCACCCATGGACTTGACGTGGTTAGGAAATTTTCAGTGGATGAGAAGCCATGGGACTGGCTGCACATTCTCTAGGATTGTGTGTGTGTGTGTGTGTGCTTGACTGGCTGACAGTAAGACCATTTTGTTTTAGGTTTAACGACCTCTCCCTTTACAATAGTAGGCAGAGTTACAGTGGAAAAGGAAACATCACGTGTCAGAGTAAAAACAACCATAGATCTGGAAGATTCTGATTTAATCACACTGCTTCTAATATTAAGGCCTCTTGATTCTCTCTAGCCTCACCATCAACTGCAGCAAGTCAGATTTCATGGATCTGAGCAAAGAGCATTGAACCATTCTTATGATTTATTAACTCACTGAACCTTCCAGCAGTATCATGAATAATTTGTGTTGTACTTACCACACAGAGGAAAGAATGCAACAGTTCATTTTCCAGTAGCCAAATCTGAGAGTGACTTTTGGGCTAGTTGGTTATTATTTGATCAATTGACCCCTCAGTTAACCATGCATCTGGGTTAAAAGATAGTTGATGGTGAAATTAAATTGGACCATTTCATGAATCGAGGCATTCACACTGAAGGAAAATATTCCTTTCACAAACTGCAAGACCTTCACAAATTACTACTGTGAAAATGGGTTCTTTTAAAATGATGCTCTGGGTTCCAGCTTAGTTTTACACTCTTTCTGTGCTGTTTTAGGGAAATGGTGCTTTCTTTACACTGCTGGGCATGAAACTTTCCTGGTTTATCTGTAATAGTGGAATCTTGTTCTACTTTCTCATCCAAGTAAGAACAAAGATGGTTAAAGAACAATCAGGAAACAACCAAGGACATCTGCTTATCAATTTGCCATTTTTATAGGCACTGGCCTTGAAATTCAATGGCAAATGGGTTTCACTAATTTGGGAAGACAGAACAAATGCTACTACTTTTGTGAAAACTAATGCTTTCGCCCAGGAAGAGATGGAAAGTTAACTCTCAAGAAAACAGCAATGACCAGAAGTCAGGCTGGGCTCAGGTCACTTCACTCCTCTGGATTTTGGTTTTCCAGAGAGAGGTCTAAAATCCTTTCCCACTCTGACATTTTATAGTACTTGAGCAGCGACGGTTCCCACCTTTCTCAACACTCAAATCCGGGAATCTGGGAACAGGCAGCTAGTGTGTGTCTGGTGTGCACGTGTGCGCACACACGTGCACGCATGGGTGAGCACTTTTCTCCCCCAGCCTCTTCTTGACACAATGGCATAACATCACTGTGGTAGGTGGCCTCTACAATGGCCCCTGGTGGTCCTTGCCTCTGCAATTCATGCCTTTGTGTAGTCCCTCCAACCCCTGCAATGGGTGCCAGTGAGACTTACTGATTCATTTCTAATGAATAGAAAACAGTGGAAGTGATCTTTCTCGGATTGGGTTACAAGAAGACTGTGGCTTCCATCCTGTCCACTTGCTCCAAGAAAAGCCAACTGCCATGTTGTGAGCTGCCCCAGGAGAGGCTCAGGTATGTGACAAGGATCTGATGGCTCTGTCCAACAACCAGCAAGGACTGAGTCCTGCCAACAACTATGTGAGCGAACTTGTAGCAGATCCTCTAAGCCGCACCTGGATTTCTTAACCCAAAAAACTCTGATTAATGTCTGTTGTCTTAAGATGCTAATTTTGGAGTAATTTCTTATGCATCATTAGCTAACTAATATACTCATCAAAGGCTTCATCTTCTAACTTGACAAACTTCTCTCCTTACCATTACTGATATTTCATTCTCCATCTTCAAGTTGAGTTTATTAGAAGGCTGGGGACCGTGTTAGATGGGAAAATCATCCTTTCTTTGCCCTAAATGTTTAATGACTAATAATAATAGCTTACTTTTATTGAGCACTTTCTACCTGCTTAGAATTATGTGCTAATGCTCATGGCAATGCCTTGAGGGTCAGTATTATATTATACAAATGTGGAAATTGAGACATGGAGAGGGTAAATAATGCAGGATGGTAATAATGCAGGAGGTAAGTAATACACATGAAATGAAAGAGTAGTGGAGATACAGTGGTATTGACAAGGGAAGTGATACTCTCTCCACACTGTGAGCTGGTTAAAACTACAAAATGGGTATTGAGTTCCAGCGGGAGCACCTCACGTTAAAAAGGACTTTTGTATCACTTAGCATAACATCATCCAGGTTTATCCATGTTGTTGCAAATGACAGGATTTCCTTATTTTTTAAGGCTGTATATGTACATAAGGAGATATATATCTATATATATATCTATATATCTATATATATATCTATATATAGATATATACACACACACACACACACAAAAGCACACATACCACACACAATGGGATATTATTGTGTTGGATTGTAGTATATATACACTACATTTTCCTGACCCATTTATCCACTGACTGACACTTAGGTTGTTTCCATACCTTGGCTATTATGAATAATGCTACATGAACATGGGAGTTCAGATATCTCTTTGAGATTATGGTTTCATTTCCTTTGAATACGTACCGAGAAGTGGGTTTGCTGGGTCATATGGTAGTTCTATTTTTAATATCTAAAGAAACTTCCATAGTAGCTGTACCAGTTTACATTCCCATCAATGGTGTACAAGGGTTGTTTTTTTTTTCTCTACATCCTTGCCAGAATTTGTTATCTCTTGTCTTTTTGGTAACAGCCATCCTAAGAGATGTGAGGAGATATCTCATTATAGTTTTGATTTGCATTTCCCTGGCAATTAGTGCTTTGAGCATCTTTTTACATACCTGTTAGCCATTTGCATGTCTTTGGAAAAATGTCAATTTGAGCCACTTGCCCATTTTTTAATTGGGTCATAGTTTTTTTTGTTATTGAGTTGTATGAGTTCCTTATGTATTTTTAATATTAACCTATTATTAGATATTTGGTTTGCCAATATTTCCTCCAATTACCTAAATTGCCTTTTCATCTTATTTGTGGTTTCCTTTGCTGGGAAGAAGCCCTTTAATTTGATATAGTCCCACTTGTTTATTTTGCTTTCAGTGTCACATTCAAAAAATCATTTCCAAGACCACTGTCAAGTCGCTTAACCCCTATGGTTTCTTCTAGGAGTTTTATAGTTTCAGTTTTTACATCCAAGTATTTTAATCCACTTCAAGTTGATTTTTGTGTATGATGTAAGATGGGCCAGACAGAGAAAGATAAATACTGCATGGTATCATTTATATGCGAAATCTTTTAAAAAAAAAAAAAAAAGTCAAACTCACAGAAACAGAAAAGTGGTTTCCAGGTGTAGGGTGGGGAGGCTTAGGGAGAGGCTGGTAAAAGGATACAAATTTTCAGTTATAAGATGAGTAAGGCCTGAGGATCTAATGTATAACATGTGACTATAGTTGATAACACTATATTGTATCATTGAAATTTGCTATGAGAGTAGAACTTAAATGTTCTCACCCCCCCCCAAAAAAGGTAAATATGTGCAATGATGGATGTGTTAATTAACTCAAAAAAGAATTTTTATAGATCAACATGGGATGGTATGCCCGTAAGGGTATGATTTAGCTTAAAGGAAAAATCCAGAAGGAATATGACATACCTCTGTGTAAGAGAGATTTGACTTGTGTAGGCTCTAAGTAACAGTTTGCATCATCAGGTGGAACTTTCAAAAAGGCAAATGTCAGCTCATTACATGGAGGAACTCTATAACCATAATAAGGGTTTGGAAAGGATGGGTTACTTAAAACGGTTATAACGTATTTCCCCTGGGGTACTCACCCTCGTAGTGTCCACTCTTCTGGGATGGGTTAGAAGAGATTTGGGCATTAGGAAGGACTGGAATGAAAGTTCCATGAGGAACTTTCCAGCTGAGATTTCATGATTCTGGACATTGATCTGAATTATGATGAGGAGCCCAGACCTCTGGGCCATTATCCAAGTGAATTTTTTTTTTTTCCCTTCCTCATCTTTTCATGCTTCTAGCCAGAACTCTTACTGAAGTAGCTAAACAAAATATCCTATCTGAAACAGAAATTTGTCCATGTTCTGGGCTGGTTCACAGCCCCCTGGTTCTAGTACAAAACCAAGTGTGTGTCTGCAAAGAAATCCAGGACACCTCTTTGCTCCCTGTCAGCCTGGGGCCAGTCCTCAGTTGTACATTTTAGGAAAAACAGGATATTCATAAGACTATTGACTAATTTTATTTTTTTAAGCCAAGGTCCTTAATCTCTCTCCCTCCCTCTCAGTGATCCTGAGTCTTGACCACACAATGAAAGATGGAATTCTAAGTACTAAAAAAAATGTCAATAAGTACTTGTTTAATAAATGAACAAATCTTTATCTTGGCAGGACTGAGATTCCTTCTTCCTTCCTCCTACTGAGTTCCTCTTGTGAGCTATTGCAGGGCAAGCAAAGAGAGCAGGACAGAGTCTCTGTTTTCAAAAGCTCCCAAATGCTTTTGTGTACTACCTGGTTCCGTAAAGTTTTGATTATTTATAACAGATACCAGAAATGATACGACTATTTGACAAAATAAATAGATGATTGAATTTTGGTATCATGTGATATATCCTATAATTACCACATGAGTGGTCATTTTTATGGTTCAGGAATGGATTGCTTTCATTAAATAAATATTCCTTTTGATAATATTGTTCTTATTTAGAAGAGCTAGACTGCCAGTTTTCTAAATCATAGTATATTCAAATATACCAACTCCAAAACCATATTGAACAGCAATTTTTCTTGATGATTCAGAAGATGCTTTAGAACATATAGAACCACAGAAGCAACATTATGAATGTGGACTTTTATATTATTGTAGATGTAAAGAGAAAAAATAAGAATGAAGAGGAGATACGGATGTGCCAGAGAGGCTCTTGGAAAACAGAGTCAAGTGATAAAAGTTAACACCAGTGTTGAGATTAAGTAATAGCAATGGCATCTTAAAGATAGTACTCTTTCAAGGCCAGGAATAGGAAGAGCTGGAATGTAATCGATGATGTTACCATTTCCAAGAGAAGAAACCTATCAACCAAAAGTAGGTGATCAACACGAAACACAAAACATCTCACTGTCCGCTCAGCACTGGTCAGGGATAAGGGATTGTGTGTAGGGGTTATTGAAGGAAAGGGGAAACTTTTATATAAAAGGAGGGCATTGGACAGGTGTTAGCTGACAGAGAATTACTAAAAACGAAAACATAGGTAAAATTTGAAAAGTAGAATTCAAAGTTGGATTTGATAGGCTTTATGAAAGAGAATGAAAAGTGGAAATATTTTAACATTAAGATGAGTTAATGCAAATAAAAATATAAGAGAGAAATTTTGGCCAAATATGCCCAGATAAATCACACAACCAGTAAGATACAGAACATGGAAAGTACCTTGTTTCTGCCTTCTTGGGACTTTAAGAGTGGAATAAGTCAAGGATGCTGACGGAGATAGAGATCTTGACAAAGACTGAATTTCAGGGCATCACTTTTAGCTACCTAGTTAAATGGAACCCCTAATTATATTATAAAAATAAAATCCATATGTAAAGGAAGTAATTAAGGAAAGATCAACTTGTTAGCTTTTCCCTTGAGGGAAAAGGTGGTTAGAAGGGATTTGTGTAGCAAAGAATAAGCCCATAAAGAAGATGGTCTATCAGCAGAACACTTCTGGGTACCATGTGTACCTGTATTGACTGTTTTAGTCATAACCAGTGTCTATAAATCAAGGGTTGGCAAATCTATGATGTCTACTTGTTTATATTAATGGAAAGGAATGTTGGTATGGGATTTGGTAGAACACACTCTGCTACTGGACTGTGTGATTGGATTGGAATGGGAGCAATTGTACCAGTTGGTTCTTCAGATTCAGTGGTCATTAGTCTTGTGGTTCTTAAACTTGACCATACATTGGAATCACCTGCATCCCCTGAGCATGTGCTTGGTTAATTTCAAGCAGGGCTTATTAAGAGTAGATTGCTGGGCTCCACCCCCAGAGATTCTGCTTCACTAGATCTGGGATAAGGCTCAAGAACTTGCTTTCTGGGGTGCCTGGGTGTCTCAGTCTGTTAAGCGGCTGCCTTTGGCTCAGGTCATCATCCCAAGGTCCTGGGATCAAGCCCCACGTCGGGCTCCCTGCTCAGTGGAGAGCCTGCTTCTCCCTCTCCCTCTGTCTCCACTCTGCCTAATTGTGCTCTCTCTCTATCTCTCTGTCAAATAAATAAATAAAATCTTTAAAAAAAAACTTCCTTTCTACAAAGTTCTCAGGTGCTGATTATGCTGCTACATCAGCATCACAAGTTGAGAATCACTGGGCTAGTTTTTAGGGCATTGACATGACTTAGTTTCTGAGCCCCCAGTGCAGAGGACCAGACCCCAAACAGTGGTGACTTCTACGTAGATGCCATCTTAGGAAGTTTCTTGATGGCTAGCTAACTATCCTGTTCCTGAAGACTACTCTATCTCGGAAAGCATCTTTTAATTATTGATCAGAATAAGTTATTACCTATAGGTCAAATCTGTCCTGATCTTATGATTTATATCAGAAACTGTTTACATTAGTAAATTCCTGATTTTCACTTGGATTACTTGTTATTTACTAATGTCATAAGATCAGGCAATTCTGCTATTGCCTTCTACAGAATACAATTTAGCTTCTTTTCTGCAAGTTGATTACAGTATCTAGAAGTCAGAGTGGTCTTTTCCAAAATAATTTTCCACTGTAATCTGCATCAGTGTCTTTTGGCTCTCTAGAATTAACTCAAAGCAGGTTCTATCACTTCTGCATCAGTAAAAGCTGGTATTAGATGATGGTTTTCAACCATCCATTCTTCCAGTTCTTCACAAAGCTTTCCAGTGGGTTGCAGTTGCAAACTACTCTCTTCTACTCTACTTCCAAGTTGCAGTTCTAAACTACTCTCTTCTACTCTATTTCTTCCCTCTCTGCCCAGTGCTGACAGTTTGAAGTTGCATGACATAAAAACTCAGTATATTTTGTCTTGACTGACAGGATCTGACCACATAATTGCTTCTTTCCAAAGCTGTTACCTCCTCAATTTCCCTCACTGTTCCCTCTTATTCTCTAAGCAAGCCGTTCTTAAACTTTTAGAGAATTTGTGCCCAATAGAAATATCATGTGAACCACAAATACAAGCCTCATATATATTTTGGAATGTCTGGTAGCTATATTAAAAAAGTAAGAAACGGGTGCAATAAATTTTATAATATATCTTATTTAACCCAACATATCCAAAATATTCTCATTTCGATATGTAATGAGTATAAAAGCTATTAATGAAATAGCCTACATTCTTTCTTTCATATTAAGTCTTCAAAATCTGGTGCATTTGACACAGCACATCTTAATCTGGACCAGCCGTATGTCGACAGCCACACGTGACTAGGGGCTACCACGTTGAACAGTGGTTTTAGAGCCTCTAGATTCTCTGAATTTATTCCTCCAGAATAAAGCAACTAAGTTCACACTACTTTGAAAACTCTGTCAGGAGTTTTGTCTGAAGCCCATCCCTGGATGGGGTTTGTAATCCCAGCTTAAAATTCTTGCTCTTAACATTCCTCAAGCTCCCAACGGATCTGGTGTTCGGGTCTCCAGCAAATAGTGACAAAGCAATCCTTGCTTTTGTGGCAAACATGGGTGAGGGAGGGGTGGGCACACCGGCCAATCAGAACTTTAAAATGTGGGTCTTATGTTCTTTCTGCCTCTGGGTTTTGGGCACTTGCATCCCAATGCCATCACATCCTGTACTCTTCTGTTCTTACTTCACGCTCAGTTGCTACAGGTGTGTGTGTGGGGGGGCAGTGGGGGGTGGGAGAAAAAGAAAGAAAAGGAATTAAAAGTAATAGAGACTTCTTGTTCTAGCCTACCAGATAAACCAGGATCACCTGTGGTAGGTATCCTTTGTACTCGCGACAGGGGCTTATGGATAAGTAAGAAAGAGGATTTGTACTTAAATATCAAGAACATTCCAATGCTTAGCCAGTTATACTGTTCACTCTTTCATCGTTTGCATCGTCCTTCTCCAAATTATTTGTCCTCTGGTGGATCTTGACAAAGCTCCTGCACAAAACTAACATGCATGCAAAACCTGGATGAGCCAAATTGATTTGCCTATAATTTGTGAAGCGATCAGGACGTGGTTGAAGTGATTTTAATTTCAGAGCCCAAGTCACCAGTCTGTCTTTTTGTCAGGCAATTAGTTCCGCTAGCTGGGCAAGAATGCTGTGATACAGGAGCCAAGGGGAACCGGGCAAGCAGAGGCAGTATAGCCTTCCTTTTTGCTTCCTCTGTGTGTTCCTCGTGCCAGGCTTCTTTTGTCTCTCTGGTTTATCTGAGGTAAAATCGCCCGCTGAGCACCAGGCTCTGTGACTTTGCTGGGCATCGTGCTGTGGATAAGGACCCAGAAGGAGGTCAGCAGAGGAAACCCTAACAGCAGTTACTACTTCTGGCAGGGTGTGAGGCTCTTCACCATGTGTTACTACTTCTGGCAGGGTGTGAGGCTCTTAGATTCAGTTCATGCACTCGACAACATCAATGACAGGTACTACTACCTTCATTTTCCTGATGATGAAATCAAGGGGCAGAGGGAGGTCGGCAATTAACCATAGTGCAGCGTCATGGCTGCAACATGGGTGCTTTTAGTCCCTGGACTGCGCTGCCCATTCGGCCACACAGAACCCATCGCCTTTTGGACTTTGGGGAGGAACGATGTTGGGATAAAGAGGCAAGCTAGGGCGCCTGGGTGGCTCAGTTGGTTAAGCGACTGCCTTCGGCTCAGGTCATGATCCTGGAGTCCCGGGATCGAGTCCCGCATCGGGCTCCCTGCTCGGCGGGGAGTCTGCTTCTCCCTCTGACCCTCCTCCCTCTCATGCTCTCTGTCTCTCATTCTTTCTGTCTCAAATAAATAAATAAAATCTTTGAAAAAAAAAAAAAGAGGCAAGCTAACAGTAAGCTCAACAAGGCACTTCTGCCTCCGAGGGCAGGGACTTGGGAAGTATCCTCCAAGCCCGACGGAACCTGCTTCATCCTCGGCACATAGGAAGCACACCCATATTTGTTCAGTGACTAAACTACATTATCCCATCGGATTTTCACAATGAGAGGCAGCCAGGAAAGGTATTATTATCTTTTTTTATGATGACTTTCCCCGAATTTAAAGGAATATCTCACATTCCCAAAGCGATTCAAATAAATTTCCAAGTCATTTTAATTGTCACATGGACAACGTAACCTAGAAAGGTTTGAAGGTCCCCGAAGCAGGGACCACCTCCTGTACACCTTGAATCCCTTCCCCCCACAGTGCGGAGTACATTGCTGTGGTCACAGAACGTTCTGTCGGACAGTGCTGCTCCAGAGGCAGGCAGAGGCTAGTTGGTGATGACCTAACATAATACCCTACTTCAGAGCCAGAGGTAGAACTTAATAATTTTTGAATGAATAAATGAATGAATACCGTAATGGAACTGTTTTCTTAATATAGACGAAGCTAATTACGGTGATCAGTCATAGGTTGAATTAGAGCTTTCCAGAGTAGCTGACTTCATTTTTCAAAATGAATCATCAAAAAGAGCAGAACAACTCATTTCTTAAAGATGTCAAAGTGCAATTTTAAATGTCATGCTAAGTAATGGCAAGATGCTGGAGGGGGCTAGTCAGTGATTACTGCTATTTAACAGTAATTCAGAAATAAGGCAAGAGCGATGTTTGTACCAATATGGCATCGAAAGAGTCAAAACCAACTCCAGTTAGATAATGAATTAATTCATATTTATTAATAATGCATTTCATTTATTTTGTACCATTTTTCATGAAGTTTAAAGTGAGTCATTGTTATTATTTTAGCTAATATAATGTCATCTATCTATGCCAGAAGGCTGGCATTGCCTTTTCAAAAAATGACAGAGAGATGAAAAAAAAAAATAAGGTTTTTATGTACCATGATGCCCAGTGGATATGATATCCTGAGTCCCCTTTTCTCATCCTGTGATTGTCTCACCTATATTTTGGGGGACACGTGAATAAAAAAAGATGAGTAAAACAGACAACAGAAAGGCTTGGTTTATTGCACTAAGCTCCCCAGAAAGGGCAGCTTATCTTATATTGTTCTATGCCTTAACCAGCCCCTTCGGGGAGAAGTGCTTTTTAGCAATTCAGCAAATTGGTATTTTGTGGAAACACAGCAAAGGCTGTGGCCCATCTAACCCCTGATGTTCCTTACTTTAACCAGTCTCATCTGTACCAAAACCTGTCCTTAACTAAGACTGATCTCATACAGTTCAAGGGAGGGGCATATCTCTAGGGCACGCCTGCAAGTGCCAGACAAGTGCAGGGAACACAATGACGAATGGCACACAGTTCCTGCTGTCAAGGAGCTCTGGGCCTCCTGGGACCTCAGGTGAGTAGACTGGTAATTACCACAGGGGGTGACCAGCACTATAATGGGGGTGAGCAGAGGCTTCTGAGGAACGGGGGATAAGAAAAGGCTTTCTGGGAAAATAGGAACAAATCATGTCTTGAAGCCAAGGTAATGGTTAGTCAGGTGATGAGAGAGGCAAAGAGAGTACAAAAAAGAGAGCAGGTGTTGATGGAAGAATTATAGGAAGTCATAGTGTCATGAAAGCCCAGATTCCAGGGGCCACAGTGGGTAGAATGGCAGCATGAGGCTCTGGAGCTGTGCTGTCCAATAGTCACCTGTAGCCATTTAAATTTAATTTCAAATTAATTAAAAGTAAATAAAATTAGAAGTGCAGCCCCTCAGTTGCACTAGCCACACTTAAAGAGCTCACTAGGCACTGGGGGCTACCGTGGTGCCCCATGCAGATATGCAACCCTCTCCTCACCACAGAAATTCCACTGGATGGTGCTCCTCTAGAGGCAGGCAGGGGCCAGCCAGCGGTAGACTTTGAATGACATGCAAAGGTACTTGGACCTTATTCTGAGGATAATCAGATGCCACTGAAGTGTTTTATTCAGGAGAGGAGAATGATCGCATTTATATATTAGAAAAGCCACTCTGCAGGGCATGGAAAGAATTAGAGAGAGGCAAGACTAGAAGTTAGAGAGACCAGCTTAGAGAGCTTTTCATTCATTCAAGAAAGATGATGATGAGGGCCTAGAACAGGTAGCATAGTCGAGAAGTGTATGGATTCAGGACATATTGAGAGAGCTAATCAACATGACTTATAGTTTAGGTGTGGAGGGCAAGGAGGGCAGAAGTTAAGGTTGATCCCTGCTTGGGCAGCTAGTGAATGATGGCACCCTTAGCCTAGACAGGGAACAAGGGAGAGGAAGGAATAGATCTGGAGAAGAGAGATGATAAATTCAACTTTGTTCTTGAATTTGAAGTCAACAATGAGGCATCCAAGTGAGCTTGCCGAAGGCATTTGGATAGTCAGACCTGAAGCCTGGGGTACAAATCTGGGCAGGAGATAAAGATTTTTTTTTTTTTTTTTAAAGAACTTGTCTTTTTCTTTTTCAAAGATTTTATTTATTTATTTGACAGAGAGAGACACAGTGAGAGAGGGAACACAAGCGGGGGGAGTGGGAGAGGGAGAAGCAGGCTTCCCGTGAAGCAGGGAGCCCGATGCGGGGCTCGCTCTGGGATCATGACCTGAGCTAAAGGCAGACGCTTAATGACTGAGCCACCCAGGTGCCCCTGGAGATAAAGATTTTTAAGCCATCACCACATGGGTGACATTTGAAGCCATTGGAGTAGATGAAATCCCTGGGGGAGAGAGTGTGGAATGAGATGCTAAGAAGGCCAAGCACTGAAGGCTGACAGTGATGAGACCAGCCATGAAAGAGGAGCCCAGAGAAGCAGCCAGAGAGGCAGAAACTATATGGGAGCCAGGTAAAGAGGATATTTGGGGAAAAAGGAGTGGTCATCATGTCAAGCGCTGTAGAGATGTCCTCTCTGTAACCCCTGTGTCATTTTTAAATGTCTACCTCATATTAGAGATATTTGTAACGACTCTTACGCTCTGTACTACTCTAAGCACATCGGAAGTACAGACGGGTTCTTCTATATCTTCACACCTTCATTTTTCCTAGTGTAAGTGTTGCATATAGAAGATACTCTTTTGATAGTTGTTTAATTACTTTCCAGCCTTCAAACTTAAGGCTCTTATTGGACTTAAATATATATAAAGTGTGTATCCTTTACATGTGTTTTCCTCTTATGCAACTTTCTCTGATGGGATGAAAACATCTCAGTTCCCAGGGAGGGTAAGGTCATAACTTAGTAGAATCTCATGTTTTCAGGAAACTTTGCAAATTGAGGGTGTGGGGGGGTAATTCCCTCCAAAACAGAAGAAATAGAACAAAGATGAATATGTTTTAATAAAAAATTTTTATTATGATTATTTACACCAGTTCCTTGATAAGCATATAAATGTAAACTTTTATCATTGGCATTATTTCACATATGACTTATCGAGATTCAGAGTTAATACTGTCATTTGAGTGTACAGGTAGTGAGAAAATTTTATTATATTCACAGAATATACATACACGTGCATCCAAAATGTGTCCCTCGTTAAGCCAGTGGTATAGACACAGTCCCATTGGCCCGGCTTCTGGTCCGCAGGTGCACACTGGAGTCAGTGATGTCCTCCACATGATCCTCGCTCTTCTTTTCCTTCAGGCTGTTGATGAATCTCAGGGTAATTTCGTCCCACTCCTCCGGCAACAGCATCAGCAGAAACCCAATGCAGATGATGATGGTAGCAGCCAGGCGGACGACATTGAATATCACCTCCTGCTTCAGGAGATCCACAGCTAGGGCAGAAAAATCAGGTCTGTCATAGGCTATGACTGTTTCTAGGCTTCTCTGAGAACAAATGACCGAAGTCAGTGCTACATCTAGAGATTTCTAAGGTCTCCCTTGTTCTTTCAAGCTCATCTTTCCTTTCTCCATATCATTCTATCGTTCTCTTTGCTTGCTTTCTGTTTCTTCTCCCTAAGTCTCAGGCTTATCCTTCAAGGCTCATGTCACCTCATTTAATTGCCTCTGCAAGTTTTATTTCTTGAAACTTCTCCTCTGCGTCCCTTCACACTTTTCCAGTTTCATTGGGCCGCTGATGATTTTTCAGATGAGCCAAGCTTGTTAATGCCTACGTCTTGGCACATGCTGTTCTTTTAAAAAAATTTTTAATTGAGGTGCAATTCCTGTAAATTAAAATGAACTCTGTTCAAGTGAATTTAGTGGCATTTTGTATGTTCACAATGTTGTATAACCGCCACCTCCATCTGGTTCCAAAACATCTCCATCACTTCAAATTATAACCCCTTACCCATGAAGCAGCTACTCCCCAGCTCCCTCCCCGACCTCCCAGTTCCTGTGTGGGGATCTGCTGTTGGTTTCCATGAGTTAACCTATTCTGGAGATTTCACATAAATGGAATCATACCACATGTGACTTTTTTGTGTGTGGCTTCTTTCACTTAGCATGACGTTTTCGAGGTTCAACCATGTGGTAGCATGTCTCCATACTCCCTGCCTTTTTATGGCTGAATGAGATCCCATTGTACCCCAACTTGGTTATCAGTTCATCTGTTGATGGACATTTGGGTGTTGCCACCTTTTGGCCATTGTGAATAGGGCTGCGATGAATATTCATGTACAAGTATACTTTTGAGTCCCTGTTTTCCGTTTCTCGGCATAGGTACCTAGTAGTGGAATTCTTGGTCATGCACAGGCTGTTCTTTTTACATGGAATGCCCGTCCCTTCTCATATCCACACCATCCAGCTAATCCCTGCATTAGTTCTCTCTCTTGGCTTCTTACAGGAAGCCTCCCTGGAAGCCACTCCTGTGTGCTCTCAGAGCCTTCATTACACACCTCTATCAAGACAATTCTCTTTCTACATTGTAACTACTCAATTCCTTTTGTCTCCCTCTGTGTTCTGCATGGTCCAGAGAACAGGAACTGTGTCTCGCTCAGGACCCCTCACCAGCGTTAGCATTGTTCCTGGCACATCCTAAGTGCTCAGAAATGATGTGTTGAATGACCGGATCCCTGGGTGAATGAATGGACTTCCTCGACAACTCCTCTCCTCTCTGATATTTCTTTCCTCTGGATATCTTTTAGTCTTAAGAGTCTGTCTCACGGGCGCCTGGGTGGCTCAGTTGGTTAAGCGACTGCCTTCGGCTCAGGTCATGATCCTGGAGTCCCTGGATCGAGTCCCGCATCGGGCTCCCTGCTCAGCGGGGAGCCTGCTTCTCCCTCTGACCCTCCCCCCTCTCATGTGCTCTCTCTCTCATTCTCTCTGTCTCAAATAAATAAATAAAATCTTTAAAAAAAAAAAAGAGTCTGTCTCACACGATTTGGCATTTGCTAATAAATCACACTGTGGGGTTTTAAGTTATTTCATATATGCTGGGCTTGTTTTCCAAATTTGGTGAAAGTTTCTTATGGGAACAATAATATCCTTCCCGCCCCCTGCCCCCCCGTTTCTTCTACAGTTCTGCACACAGTAAGTGCTCAATGAACACTTGCTGATTGTCCCGGGGCAGAGAAAGGTGGGTACCCGAGACTTGGAAAAATAGAATTTTACAGTTAGAAGGACTATACGGTGTTCCAAATCACTCACTTTCATTACTTGTTTCATTGACAGGTTGCACTAGGAAGATTATCCTGGAAAAATAGCTTCTCTTCTTGTCCCTGAAGTGAGTCCAGTTGCTTTTTCCTGTATCTATTCCTGAGGGCCATCTGCTGTGCCCCCAGGAGAAGCTTCTGCCGCTCCCCACGGATAGTCTGATGGGGAGCCAACACCCTGAACATTTCCTACACTTTCATTAGTGACGTTTACTTGAGAGTCCTCGGCTGGGATGCCTTTTGTTTCCACAGGACTTCCTCTAAAAATACCGCAAAATTAGGTTGTCAGGGAGATTACATGAAACCCAAATGATACATTTGGTATTTAATTCTAAAAGCACGACCGAGTAAAAACAGTGTTTATAGCTGCAAATTTTAAATCTGCTGCATAGTTATTCTGTTGTCTGCCACCTTCCCGATATTTAAAAAACATCTTCCCAGGCAAGGGACATAATTCACAATTGCTCGAAGAAACAACACAGGGTGTAAAAGGAACACAAGCAAGAGACTGCGCACATGTCAAATCCTACAAGTACCTGCATTTCCAGGAACGCTGAGCACTGTCCCGATGGAGATCAGGATTGGGTATGTCAGCACCACGCCGACATTCACCAGGATATTGAAGGCTGTAAAATAAAGGATATGGATGATGAAGGGAAACTGATCTGCTGGGCTCTTTCCTTCTTAACATAATAGAACCAGTGTTTTTGCTAAACCTGCCTTCTACGCTGTCTGCACCTTTGGTCAATTAATTCTCTAATTTGGGAGCCGGATGCACGTTTCTCCATTGAAGTAGTCTATTCTTCTTTCTCCTCTGCCACCTTGACTGCCTGATCTCTTGCCAGCTGGCTGGCAAGGGGCATATTGAGCAAATGCAAAGCAGTGAAACAATCAATTTACGACACTGCTTATTAGCACTATAAAGGTAGGCTGGGGCCAGCCAGAGGTTGAAAGAAGACAATGATTGAAGTTTGGGCTTTTTCCCTTTGTTACTTTGTTATATTATGACATATTCCTGATAACTAAAAGGCTCTCATGTTACTGCCAAAACAAAGCTCTATCCAAGCACGGCCTATGCGCTTTTATTTCCTTTCTCTCGTGGTGAGCGTCATGCAGGCAAACAAAAGTGTGTTCAGTGTAATGCACTGAACCCCAGGGACCTTTTCCGCATCCTGACTTGTGCACAGATTACCCAAGGGCAGGTCCACAGAACCAAAGGAAGGTGTAACTAGATACCTTTTAATTAATATCTTTGGATCTTTTTAGTAAAATATAAAACAATCATCTACCCCCTACAAAAATGATCAAAAATACATGTTTTCAAAAGAAAAACAATTATAAAAAAAGAAAAACAATGATAAGCTACATAGCATTGTTTTATTTTATTTTATTTATTTATTTTTTTATGTAGGCTCCACACTGGGAATTTGGGTTATGACTATTCCCAGCTAGATTGTTTTTGGCCAGAAAATTATCTAGGCACTTTTAATTAGAATGTTTGGATCTTAGGAGATCAAGACCTGAGCTGAGATCAAGAGTCTGACACTTAACCCACTGAGCTACCCAGGTGCCCCTACATAGCATTATTTTAATGGATTTCAATCCAGTCTTTATTTTAGGGGTTGTTTAGATGTTTACGAATGGTCCTCAATTCAGAGAGATCTCTTTGTAAATGACTCAACCATGTTGCCTATATCTCTATAGAACCAAAGATGGTTCTAGAACTACTCCATTCAGGACAGTGTTTATTCTTCTATGCTATCTACAATTCTTGCTTTAATTAAGCCCACTAACTTAGTTATCTGGAGTCACTTGTACTTGGCAGTTAGAGACAGTGGGTTTGACTTTCATAAAACTTGGGCTCCTTCATAATTATCATATAATAGTAGTGGCAATTAAGGCAGAGGATCTTCCTCAGTTAGTAACTCTTTCTCCTTCATTGCAAAGCTACAATGAAAATGTTCCTGCCCCTCAACTCTCTCCCCAGACTCAGGGAATCAACTATGGCACACTCTAGCTAAAGTCAGGAATTTTTTCAGTCCCACACAGACTCTGCTAAACTCCTGCACGGCTATTTTATTAGCTGAACTGGATATTTCAGTGGATTGAAAGTATTGGTGTTTGGGTGAGAACTGAGCCCTTCCCACTCAGCAAGAAACAGGGGGCTTCACCGAAATGTGTTGTCTGTTTTTAATCAGTTCTTTAGGTAGAACACTTACTCATTTTTCTGACAACCTAAGGACAAGAATATATAATTCAATATGTTATCTGTAGCATGGGGCCCAGCCCAAGTTGAAATGGGCTTCAGACATGTCAGGGGAACGGACCAGGCCAACCTGCATTTGGGCTTAGGCACTCCCTGGCAGATAGCCTGACCTTCGAGAAGGAATGAAGCAAGGTGAGCCTAAGCAAATAAAAGCTGTAGTTACAGACAATGTGCGCAGGCCAGAGGACCACCGGCTATTTGTCCAGCCCAGCTCTAGCCAGATCACAGCTGGTTACAATGGAGAAGAGAGGGATGGAAATAAAAACTCAAGAACAGGAGCAGTGAAGATTGTATAAACCCTGGGGTGTGTAACACAGGAGAGAGGCTGTCCCCTCATTTTATCACAGAGCAGCTTTGGCACCATGAGGACTGCTGTGGGCTGGGGACGGGCTGGGTGGAGCCCCTCCGGTACTGGGCAGCGCTATACCCAGTGGAGTATGGAGATCATGCTGCTTGATGGAGAACTAGTACCCAGTAGCCTGGGTGACACCCAACCTGAGTGGGGCTGGTAGAGGAGCATGTATTAGACCTGCCAAGGGATATATGTTGGTGAAGGGCTACTTTGCAGAAAGCTGGAGATCATGTGTACACAGCTGAGGCCAAGAGTCTGTGAAATTTGGGTTATGACTGCTCCCAGCTAGATTGTTTTTGGCCAGGAAATTATCTAGGCACTTTTAATTAGGATGTTTGGGTCTTATGGAAACAGTGCTATTGAATTCCACTCAATTTAGCAGAGGTTATGAAAGGTCATAACTACATATTTTTGGACTTCAAAAGTAGAATTCAGAGCACCAACAATTAACATTTGATCATTCTCTTGTCTCAGACCTCACCTTAGGGGCCTGGGCTAAAGTAGAGAAAAAGATGACCCAGTGCTTATGTGGGAATGAAAACCTGGGCATGTTTTTCTCCCAGGAATTGCAAAGCTGCTTCAGATTATGTCACCTTGATAAAGAAGGTCAGCTGAGGGTTGGCAGACGTCCTGCAGGTCAAGCGTGGTGGGTAAATGGGGACCAGGCAGAGGGGGCTGTCCTTACGAAGGGTGAGGACAGAGGAGCAGAATGAAAGTGATTTGGCTCTGAGTAAAGGGACACTGAGTCATGTCGTGGTTGCTGTTGTTCACCTGCTTGGGGAGACAAGAGTGGGTTTGTTATTTTTCAGGTTCCTTTTACAGCTAGTGACAGAAGCAGCACAGCTGGAAAGTGGGAGCCCCCTGGTTGCTCAGGTGAAGCAGACCACCTTGAGTTTGGGGAGTTTGGAGAGACAACATTAAAAAGACTCCAGTTGACTTTTTCTTGGTCATCGACTAGGCACAGCCTACTTAGAAGGGCAACCAAGTCTAGTTCTGCCTTCTTCTCCTGCTTGCTGAGGGCTTCCTATCTCAAATTCCTTCTCCATACACAGCCCCAGAGTGGGCTGACTAAAATGCAGATGTGAGCCTGTCATCTCTGCTTAAAGATTTTTCAGTGGATTTTAAATCCACTCCCTTAATGGGTTTCCAGGCCCTTCATAACCTGTTTCTTCCCAGAATGTCATCTCCTTCCTTCCTCCCTATTCCTCCTGCACTTGGTGTTCCATCCATTTTGATCCACTTTGAGTTCCTTGAATGCACCATCTCCTCTCTCCCTCTGCTTGGCACACCGTGCTACACCTGGAACACAGTGACATCATACAGTACATCATGAAGAATGGACAAGGCTTCTTGAAGACCAGTGGTGATCAGAGTGGCCTGGGCCTCCAGCTCACACATTAGCCCATGGGAGGTATACCAGTTGAACATCTCTGATCTAATGAAGCAATACCCCGCAAAGAACCTTCTAACCATTAGCCAACCTTAGGTAAGTTTGGGAAATAGAGGACAAAGTTTCCCAAGGGAATAACCCTACTATGATCATTCCTTGGATAGCCAAGGAAAGTTCAAGTGACATAGGGAATGGAAGGCAAAACCCAGGGCCACTTACCCAGCCACAGCCCGGCCATCCCACAGAGATAGCCCCATGGCAGAGCTGCAAATGAGGACCAGTGCTCCACCTTGGTGAAATACAGGATGATCGGGGTGAAAGAGATGAAGATCAAATTGAAGAAACCCAATGTGGAGACAAAGTGTGCTGCTTCACCGAAGTTGGCACTTCCAAGAAACATCTTGAACAAAACCTTGGATTGGGAAAGAAACTCCTTAGCCACACATTAAAAACTTTGCTAGAGCAGAAAGGCAAGTTCTACACAGTGTACTGACCAGCCCAGAGTTTATCCTCTATTTCTTCTTACCCCACCAACTCCATGGCACTAAATGGACCGTTGAGATAAGGAAGTAAAATGCCCTGTAGTCTTCATATGAAACAGCAAATGCCATAAAATGAATTCCTTATGATGTTGGAAACTGCTGAAGGCATTGTGTTAAATACCACCATCGGGGATGGGTATAGGGTGAATGATGACTAAGAGTGCAGATAAACCCAGGACGATCTAGGGTTGAGATGCCATCAATTCTTCCCCTCAAGCATGGGATTCATTTTACCTGTAATCTGACAGATACCAAAAACTAAATTAGAGAGACGATCTTTATGTTGTTGAGAGACATAATAATGATGCCTTGGATTCATAAGCACCTTTCTCTCTGAGCTTAACATATTTTCACAAATACTGTTTATTCTCCAGATTAAAAAAAATTTTTTTCCTGGATATAAATCTGTGTACAGAGGAAGATAACAAGGAGGTGTGAATGGTCAACATAAAGCCACGTTGGGCTAAGGAGGACCCAGGTGTCTAGTTGATACTTCTTGGCTTTATAACCCTTCTGCTTCCTGTATTAATCCTTGAACAATGTAGAATGGAGCAGATCTTCCTGACGGTGCACATTTGATTTTATGCATGTCTGCAAATGTTACTGCTCCCAGGATGAATACATCTATAACATGGTCAGGAGAATACCTCAATAAGACAGCCATCCCAGTCACATAGCAATTCCAGGGGTTGCTTTTAATTTTAACCGAACTTACTATTTTTTTCTCTTGAGAGAGTTAATCAAGAGAACTTGACCACGTGCTGTTCTTTGATCCCATCAGACACCTTAGTGGAGTCTCAGTTGGGGGCCAGTTAGACACTAATGGCAATTGAGTGAAAACTTGTCAAGCTTGTCACAGAATCACTGGGCCAGGAAATGTCAATATGGAAATAGACTCAGTGCCCTAGGAGCCGCAGTGTTGGTGAATAATCAGATCAGGCATCCAGGAGGGATGCAAAGGGCGGGCGTTTCCTGCTTTTCACAGAGAAGTTTCTCACTGAAACACCAAGAGAGGGGAAAGTGGAACAGTGCCTTAGCTACATCCCAAAAGCTGGCTCTGAAAAGTGGAGTTTTGGGGATAACCTTGTAGATCTGCTCTCTTAGTCCTTGCCTCTGAAGTCAGGGGCAACGACTGAATAGATTTTCCACTGAAGACAGGCAGCTCCAGCAGAGAACGAGTGGTAAGTACATAGTGCAGATTCAGAGTATCCATCAGAGAGGAAAGGAGGCCCTTTGTTTCACTAATAACAGGAGTTCCTGTGGCTTCGGGTTAATACGTAGCAGTCAACTCGCAAGTGACGGCTTGCTTGTTATTTTTAACACCTCATTGGAGTTAAGATAATGACTGTAGATAGTTAACATAAAGAAACTTAAAGAGAAGAGGAGTCTTTATCCGCCCCTGCTGCAACTGATTGATGATTGTGGAGGGGCCGAGGCGTGGAGCATGGGCTTTGGACGTGGCCAGTCAGAATTTAAATCTTTCTATCACTGCCTGGCTGTGTGCCCTTGGGCAAGTTACTTAATCTTTTAAGCTTCAGTTTCCTCATCTGGAAAGTGGGGATCAGTGCCTGTGCCTCAGAAAGTTGAGTTAGCACAGGTGAAAATTTCTGGCCAGTGCCCAGCATGTAGCAAGTACCCAGTAAATGGTACTTAGTCTTATTTGAACCATCTTTTTTTTTTTTTTTCTTCTCTAGCCAAGACTTTCATTGTCCCGGCTTCCTTTATCACTCGCATCTAAGTTACGAATGACAGCTAACCACATAAAAAAAGGCACAACATACCTTATATAATGCAGATGTAGAGGCTGAGCCCACTGCGAATGCCACTCCTATGATAGAATCTGTGTGGAAATTATCTGCATATGCCATCATGACGATACCCGTAATGGCCATAATTGCAGCAACTATCTGTCAAGTAGAACGCAAAGAAATTTTTCTTTAAAAAATTGATGCCTCCATATCTCAGGGCAAGCAATTGAAGACTTCATGAGAGTTGCTAAATGCTTCCTCAAACCCAATTACCTCTCATACATCGCTGTTTCAAGGTAGGAAGGGTCAGTATTAACAAGAAATCAGTATGCTCGTGAGACATCCAGACAGAGACTATAAAAGCTGCTCACATTCTAATTAAGGGCTAGTAATTGCAGTTTAATCTTTTAGCTCAACTTCTTAGCGATTAATATCCATGTTGGTGAAATGAATTTAATAGGAAATCACTCCACAGCATTTTCATCTAGACTGTATTCTTTTTCTTCAAACAATTCAGCATACATTTTAATCAGCTCCTCAGACCAATGCATGATTTTGAAGATTGACCCATCACCAGGACTTGATTAGGGAGACATAACACTGATGCAGCTAAGAGGCAAAATTTAGGCCAAGGGACAAAAAGGAAAGCCTATCATCTCTCCCAGTGATTTATAAGGAGGGAGCTGAGTTTGCACTGGCCCTGGGCATGTCAAACGGAGGCTAGTTCTTCCTTTGGTTTACGTGCAAATTAACCTCAAAAAGATCTATTCTGGGGCGCCTGGGTGGCTCAGTTGGTTAAGCAACTGCCTTCGGCTCAGGTCATGATTCTGGAGTCCCGGGATCGAGTCCCGCATTGGGCTCCCTGCTCAGTGGGGGGTCTGCTTCTCCCTCTGACCCTTCCCCTCTCATGCTCTCTGTCTCCCATTCTCTCTCTCAGATAAATAAATAAAATCTTTAAAAAAAAAGTGTTAAAAAAAAAAGATATATTCTAGAGCATTAACTGCCTAAAGTGAAATAGTCATCATTTGATTAAAATCATAATGGTCTACTATAAATTGATATGATCCTGGATCTATTCAAAACAGGGGTCCACTCCCTTAGTGAAACGCTGACTTGCATCTGTTTCTGAAATTATCTTGACCTGATTCCAGTAGAAGCCATTTCAAAGCCATAGTAAACAGTACAATGATGGCCCTGGAATAGGGAACGGTATGTCATTTCCCTGTGAAATAGTCTCACTGACTTTTAAACCCAGATGCAGCTTTGCAAGACATGTATAGGCACCGGGTGGTTAATTTCGTTAAGGTTCAGTTCTGAGTATTCCCGAGTAAATCAGTTCCTCCGAGATAGCTTTTCCGCATATGTGACTTTTGTTGGCCCCTCCGAATATTATTAGTGAATTATTTATTACAACAAAATGTAGCCCTTTACATGTGACTGTAGACTCACTCCGTGCCAGTGCGGAGTATGGGAGTGATGACACATAATTTAGATGCTGCTGAAGCAATTCTTTTGTTAATGACCACCAAGAGCAAGTGCACTGTTGGCTTCAGACCTAGCTCCACACTGAAGCATCTTTTATGAAAAACAGCAGGAGTACTTGAGAACAGACGCTGACATGTCAGCAGTGAAAAACTGTCTTCATAAAGCGTTTTTCCAGGAGGCGGCTTGATGGGAGGCATTCCTCTTGCTGAGTGAATATCATATTCTCTAAAGCTCCCAGGCATGTGTTCTAGTTAGGCTTTGCCTCTCACTAGAGGGAACAGAATCTAATACACACACCATGAGGTGTCAAGGAAATTTTCCAAACAAGAAGTAATAGACTCATAAATAAACATGGGGAGGGGGTTATTTCGACCTGGAAATTCTGCGAGGGCTATCATTTTCTTTGATTTGGGGATTTATGGTTCAGCCCAGGACTTGCAACGATCCTTTGGGCAGTCTGATTTCAGAGAAATGAAAAGGCACGTTAGACACTGGCATTTTCTGATTTGTTTTCATGTTTAAATAATGTTCATGGGTCAAAGCGTTCAGGTGCGCAAGTCGATTTCCCTCATAAGACTGAGCTTGTAGGACAAGAAATTTGAACCAATATTTGTTTTCTTTCAGCCAAGCATCAGTTACGTTTTCTTGTTCATATCAAGACAGGGTTATTAGAATACACTATTAATTGTAATGAACTTTAACATGATGTACTGTTTCATATTTAAAATTATTGTATAACACATAATATCTGGGTTTAAGCAATTGTGTGTAATATAGAATTCTGGGTCTAGGGAACTCTGAAAACAAACAGCCTATCGAAAAAAAAAAAGAAGCAGCAAAAACAAGAACACTGTCTAGAAAGCGATGAACATTTGATACTATTACCCCAGGATATGGCTTCAGTTAGAAGCACTTCCTTTTCTGAGTCAGCCTTTAGTAAAAATATATATGCACAATATGTCTATTATAAATTTTCTCAAGATAGGAATTACGTATGGACAAAGATTATAAATTTTATAGCAATTCAAAACTATAACTGTGATGAGCCTTTTAAAGATCTCCATTAGATTTCATATTCAACTTCTTGTAGAAATATTAGCTGGACCACTTAAGTTGACATATCAATTACACCAGTGTCTCTTTCAATTGCCTTCATGGAGAAGAGCATTTTTCATGTCGGGGGGCGGGGGGGGGGCTGACAATGTAATTAGCTAAGTTCTAAAAGCATGAGAATCTGAATATTTGAGATGTTAGAAAAATTCTTCTCTATGGTATGAACAGTAATTTATAGGTTATATAGGTTTCCTGGGAGGAAAAGGTAAGTTAAATTATTTTCCACATTTTTAATTTAAAGTTCACCACTATCTAACAGAACAAATTTTCTTTGGCTGTGTTTTAAGATACTTTCAATGTGTTTCTTATCTACACAGCTGGAACTCAGGGACGAGAGCTCAGCTAATCTAGGAAATGCAAGGAAATGTGGGGGGGGAGGCTCAGTGGAGTGGTCATTCGGTTCCCAGAGGTGGCTCTCTTTGGCACCACTGGTTAACAGCAGAGTAGATATTTTTCATATTTCCAGAGAACGAATAGCATAAACACAGATCTGAGTCACAGGTATTTTCAGAATTGACCAGTTATCAAGGAAGGATTCATAGTCTGTTCTTTTGAACAAAAACCACAAATGACTCTTCTTGGGCTCGGGACCCTGGACACGTGCCTGCAGGAAGCCCGTGCCTTAAATCCGGGTCAGAAGTGCTCCAACCCCAAAAATGCCTTTGAGCACATTAGCATCTAGAGGAGGGATGCTTCTGCTGAAAAGACACCATCTCATGGTGCCCGCTGTCGGGCTCCAGAAAGACATGGTTCTCCTCACACCCTACTCCAGTTCCAGCCCTATAACCAACCGGAGTGTCTAAATAAGAACACTCACCACTATCATTCCGTGAATCCGGTTCGGGTGAGAATGTTTGTAACCATAATGACCATAACCCTCCCAATGCCTCATTTTTAACTTTGGAAACCTCTCAGACCTCTCACGTCATGGTGTGCCCACCTGGGGGGAATACCCTGAGGAAGAAGATTTATTTAGCCCCTTTGCTCAGCATACCTCTTAAGGGACATTTCCTCCTGAGCCAGCTACCTTCCTCTGCAGGCTCAGCCCCCTCTGAGAGCCTCCTGTCAACTTTCAGGGCTAATCAGAGGGAGACCATGAGGCTGTCTGAGTGTGTTCCTAAAGCCCAAAGATGGCTTTGGAGGTAAACGTTTGATAATATCACTGTGCTATTTACCATATGTGACCCGGCATGAAAGCTAGGCTTCTGTCATCTCTCAAAGAATTCATCTGTATACATAAAAGCTAGAGGAACATCTGGCTTTTGACTGTTTTCTTTTCTTGTATCGTCATTTCTTTTCTTTTTTTTTGTCTCAGGCCTTCCAAACCAAAATGGTCTGGCCCTTCTCTTGATCTCTGTGAGTGTTCACCAGCCTCATTACAGTTACTGTTTCCCCCACTGACAAAATGGCGTCCAGAATTATTATTTGTGTAACAATACCAGCTCTTCCAGGGTTCAGGGTATTGAAGTGAACCTTTAATCGCTTCTCTTTCTAATTGCAACTGAAATAACTTTCCTTAATTTGCCTTGTGGTTAACAGTGTTTCTAAATCTGGGTGAGCACGGAGGGGCTTCTGTGGCTCACAACGGACCCCTGAACCCCAAGCCTCCAGTAGCCTCTAGAAAGGAGAGCCTCAAAGGTTCACTGCTGGCAGGGTGGTACTCAAGCCCAAGACTACAGGTCCGCAGCTGAAGGTGGGATACACATTAATAGCTTGGCCGGTGAGACCTGCACTGATGATCATCCTTATTTAAGTAGAGTCCATTTTCAAGGAAAACCAAGGCTATGCAGAAACCTTAAGCTTGTCCACATGCTACATTTAAGGTTCCATGAAGGTGAACCATCTGTTTTACTCAGATCCAGTGAAATTGGGCAAGAGTTGAAGTGTGAGAAATGAAAGAGGTGGGCAGTGTTTAGCCATACAGATTGTGGGTGGGGGGGGGGGGGGGGCAGAGGGTGCCTGGGGACAGGTCAAACCAAGTTGTTCAGAGCCCCAAACCGAGATTCCCACCCCCCATCCCCCAACACACATCTATTTTTATATGAATAAAATCCATCTGAAAATGATCTCTAAGGGAGACCAGGATTGGAAAAGTGGGAAAGAACTGCCAGATGGAAAGACTAAAGGGTGTGCATGGAGGATAGAGCAGATCTATTGATGGCCTCTCGTTAAGGGATTACAGATTCCTTGCGGGTATAAAATTGGGAGAGCATTCCACCTCAGCTTTCTCCTCCCAGTATTCACGAATTTTTCTCCTGCCAAGAGGGGGATGATAAGGATGAGTCCCACTACCCATCCTCTGCTGCCTCCTCCAGGAAGCATGAGGGTTCTGGATAGAGGATTCTGCACTGCACACAAATGAGCAGTTAGGGCATAAATGTCAACCAAAGGCAAGATGGAAACAAAAGGTTATCTCGACTCTTCTCTAAATGTGTCATATTGGCACAAATCAGTAACAGCTCAGCTCCAGTGTCCTGATTTAGGGCACTCTGGAGCTCAATTTGAATTCAGAGAAGTGCAGGTTAAGCAGTGAAAGATTCCATTTAACTGAGATACTGTAGTCGGTCCGTGGTGGATCTTGGAAAGTAACCAAAGGAGCCACAGTTTGGAAAGTTAACTGCATAGGGACCCAGCTAGAAAAATATGTGGGTGTCAAGTCAAAGAGACACAAATTCATTTCCTAAATCTGCTAAGGAAGTTTGGGGTCTGCTGAACCATTCACCACCCACCAATTTTCTTCCTCCATTCAAGGAAATTTAAAAATGAAAGAAAATTTTCAATTAACAATATAAAAGATGAGACGGGGACAAGATCTGAAAGAAGAGTTTCAACTTCCTAGTCTGACATTTACTTTTCAGACTGGAGTGCAATCGATACCCGTGACGGAGAAGAAAACCCCCAGCCAGTGGTTCATTTTCTTTGAGGAGAACCTTTTTTTTTTTATTAAGGTGATTTCTCTGCTTTTCATGAATTTAAGAACTCTAGCTAAACAAGACAGGATCTTGAAGATGGGAAAACACCCTTTTTCAAAGCTGCAAGAGCTGGATTCTCACCAACATTTGTGCAATTAAAAGAAAAACCTTTAAAAAAGTTTACTAATTTCCATGGGATGATCATATATCAGCTGTAAGCAACTCCTCATGAAAGAGTTTTTAACACAGCAATGTTTACCAGCAAATTGGCTGAAATGATTTTGTGCTAGAAAACTAAATGTACAACAAAGTACCTTTCCATCTGTAATGCAATCAATATTCTAAGGAAACAAAAGATTAACAAGTTATTCATAAAACAGAATCATTTTTCCGTGAGCATTGCTACTTCTGGCCAACTGGTGCTCCGGAACAACCCATATTTACCGAAAGCAGCACTTTAACTATTAAGAAAAAAGAGAGAGTAGTCCAAGTGGGGAGGCCTGCACGGGCTGTGCTTTGATCCTGTCTGGATGTAGGCAATGAAAACCGCATTTACATTGTCAGTGTTCTGTTTGCTCTCCTTTAATTTCTCAAATGACCCAATTATACATGTTCTCAATATATCTCAGGAAAAAACAGAATTGCTGAGACTGTCAAAAGGCAAAACGCTGACGCTGTTTTGGTTCTTTTCATATCCCATGGCCTCATTACAGGCATCGTTAAAATTACACCTTGACGTTCTTCTGGATTGTGGCATTAAACACTTCCTCATGTTTCCCAGTGAGGAGCAAAGCATTTCCTGGTATGTAAAAAGAAAACTATCTGACTTCTACCATGCTTGACGTTCATGTTTACCATTTTGCCATCTATAAGGTCTTAATTTATGTATGTCCTTATTAACAAGTATATACAACTCATTGGCTACGTAATGGTTTTTTTTTCTACTGGGTCTTACTACTTACGGGTGCTGTAGTAGTTTCCTGAGGCTACTGTCACCAATTACCACAAACTTGGTGACTGAAAACAACAGAAATTTATTCTCTCACAGTTCTGGAGGCCAGAAGTTCAAATCCAGGAGAGCCATGCTCCTAATGGCAGCTCTGGGAGAGAATACATTCCTTGACTCTTCCAGGTTCTGGGGGTCGCCCCTGCTTTCCTGGGCTTGTGGCCACGTCACTCCAACCTCTGTCTCTGTGGTCACATTGCCTTCTCCTCTTCTGTGTGTCTCTCCTGTGTGTGTCTCTTATAAGGATATATGTTATTGGAATTAGGGCCACCTAAACAATCCAGGATGATCTCCTCTTTGCATGATCCTTATGTTAATTATGCCTGCAAAGACCACTTTTCCACATAAGGTCAGATTCACAGGGTCTGGGAATGAGGATGTGGACACCTTATTGGAGACCACCATTCAACCCACTATAGATGCCAATTTTTGAATGGTGATGGTCTGTAGCCTCTAGGCAGATTTCCTAAATGTGTGATTTAAATAGAAGTTACTCAGCTGAGTTTGTGTGTGTGTGTGTGTGTGTTTTTTAAATCTCAAATAAACACTGAACCTCTTTTGATAGGACACCTTGCATCAGTAAGTTCCCTGGTTAAATGCATTCATTCACTCCAATACAACTGATTGTCTCACTGGTAAATCTAATAGAGAAGATATTGATTCCCTTTTGGTATTCAGATGCCATTGAAAGGGCAGAAAAGCCCCTAAATCTCCTCTTTTCCCCTTTCTTCTGAGAAGCCCCTCCAAATCCTCATGGGTAATCCATGGTGCTGGCAGACAGAAAAGAGAAAGAACTTGTAACCATGAATTTATTGACTATATCCTCAAATATCTACTGAGCCCTGTTTTGTCCCCTGCCTTATTCTAGGTGCCAGAGACAGAGGCAGAGCTGGCTTCATGGGCCTATAACCTTTGCAGATGCATAGGGTCCCATGATTAGAAGGGCCTTGCCCTTGGTTTCATGCTCTGCTGTTGCTGCGTTGAAATTATGGACAGATTTTTTTGAGTGGTCCCTGTGTTATTTAAGAAACAAAACGGATCAACATAGGGGAAGGGAAGGAAAAATAAAATAAGATAAAAACAGAGAGGGAGGCAAACCATAAGAGACTCTTAACTATAGGGAACAAACGAAGGGTTGCTGAAGGGGAGAGGGGCGGGGGGATGGGCTAGATGGGGGATGGGCATTAAGGAGGGCACTTGTGCTGAGCACTGGGTGTTACATGTAATGACGAACCACTGAATTCTACTCCTGAAACCAAAACTACACCATATGTTAACTAACTTGAATTTATTTATTTTTTAATTTAAATTCAATTAGCCAACATATAATAAACCATTAGTGTCTGACTAACTTGAATTTAGATAAAAACTTGGGGGGAAAAATAAAGCTGCTTTAAAAATTAAAAAAAAAGGAGTGGTACCTGTGTTTTCATTTTGCACTGGGCCCCACAGATTATGTAGCTAATCCTGAATGGAGCAGTGAGCAATATAGGGAGGGTCCCTGCTCTCAAGGATTCGTCAGGGTACTTGAGGGTAAACATCTAGCACCAGTGTTTCACATATAAAAACATAATGGTAAGTCCTTTGGATGGCAAATCTAAGTTAGCTGGTGGAGAGTGTGGTACACATCTGGGTATATTCTAATGTATCATGGACTGGTTCAGAGTTTCTCAACTTGTCTGCTATCATAGCTTTCTACTTCTTGTTCATGTCAAGCTTCAGTTCTGAATTTTTGAGCAGCATCTCCCAAGATACAATTGGAATTTGCTATTAAAAAAGTTTTAAGGGTTAATGGCCATCATCAACTCTCTCTCTAGTATTAATTTCAGCATTTAGGGGGCCAGAGACCCTGAAGTCATTGCAACAAGAACAATATTTGGACAGAAAAATATGCTTCAAATCCAGTCTTGGACATCTCTTTCAGAGAACAATAAGTATGTGATGTTTATCTTCTGGGAAAAGGCTTTTCATTTGTACCTCTTTCTAAAGAATTACGTTCTCAATATTTTCATCATGGTGGCATGCCAGATGACATGAATGAGATCTGGCTCCTTAAATCTGCATGGCTTTCAATCAACCTAACCTAGAGCAAGCATACAAAAGAATTTTTTTTCAAATCCATATTACTTCTGAAAGGAATAAACTCAGAACTGAAGTGGCTGGTGGGAGTTTAATACAGTTCAATGAAGGATTTGTACCCGAAAGTACAAATTGCTGCTTTTCGTTCCATTTCTAGATTAGTCATACTAGATACATAGCCACTTTTAACAGCATTGTGCCATTACCAGTGACTTTAATTACTGTTTGGTAACCTTATCTACTTACACCAACGTTAATTAAATCCATCTTGGGGCCGGGGGGGGAGGGAAAGCATGAGGGAGTCGTCCCAACATATGTTGATTGAAAAAAAAAAATCATAATCTTTACTGTGGCTAATTTTCTCAGACCCTTCTTTCCTGAGGACAGAAGGAGTTGATCACACCACTAATTCTTAAAAAAGAACTTATTTTTCCCTGTCTGTTTTCGGGCCTCCTGTTGAAATCAGCTGACTGCCCAAGGGAGTCTCTTTATCCTTTCATGATATGGTAATTGCCTGGGTGTCCTAATGCATCTTCAAATTCCAATTTGTACTCAGAACCAATGGGGAAAGTTTGACAGAAATTCCATGAAACAGAGGAGCTCTCCCGATGCCAAGGATTTACGATTACGGGTGTCCTCACACATTGAATCAAGTGTGCCATTACCCTCACTCCCATGAACCTGTCTTTCAGCACGATCCACGACAGCAAGAAGACAAAGGCTTTGTTACAACAGAACAGAGCAGAGACATCCGTGGCTGTCAGCTTCTTTAAAGCCAGTAAATACAGGTAATTAGTCAAAGTCCATAGAATAGAAAAGGGAGCAGTTCTTTTAAGAAAGAGCTTCAATGTCAGACCATCTTCACCAAAAATCCGACTGCATTCCCTAGGAAAGAAAAAGAGATTAATTGTCAGGTACTAATTGTGACACATTTTGGCTTGTCTAACTCTTGACAGCCATTTTCTGGCAAGAACACAAACACTCAACACCCATTGTTCATCTGTGGAACTTACTGAACCCAGGGCTCCCACCTACGGGCCACAATGGGGGCAAAGGGTTCCATGGACAAGAGCCCACATCTCCCCAGGCACAGAGCTAGGCCCTTTCCTACCTAGATATTCTCTCAAGATGGCTGGGGCAGCCAGTCTGCTGCTGCTGAACATTCTCAGAGAAGCCTGGAGAAATACAGAAATGAGTATTTTCTAGGATTACCAGCTATTAGATGAGAGAGAAGATTCCTTCCCAAGGGGCGAATACAACAGGACCAAGAGGGCTGCGACTGTGTGAACAGGTAGAGATGACTTGCAGCCATGGGAAGCCACATGATGTGGGATGTTATTTTTCCTAAGGGTCAAGGCCTCTTTCTAATGTATCTGCCCAGTTGACTAATTTGTTTTTCCTCTAGCATTTTTAAGACAGAAAAAAATGATGAAAGCTTCTGTGATGACCCCAAACTGGTAAACTAACTAAATAAAAAAATCAAACTCAGGTTGTATTTATATACACATATTTGGCTGTTTTGGATGAATTATCTGAATTTATTGTGTAAAAATAATCACTTCAGTTAAATGTTTGCTTTGTTTGATTTCTGACTAAATTGATTATTTAACCCAAGGGGCCCTTTTAATCAAAATGTTCAAACTAGCGATACAGACAGGCAGTAATGACGTGATAGAGTAACAGTGTTTGTCTGACTACGGATTGAAAAGAGGCTCGCCATTGGGATAACTCAGCTTTATTTTTTCCATTCAGTTGTTCATGAACATCCAAGCATTTACTGGGCAACTATCATGTGCCAGGCAGTGTATTCTCAAGAGTCGTATAAATATCTTGTTCAAAGCAACAAGTTACTGATGTTTGCATGGTTATAATGAAATCTACATGGTTTCTCTGGCACTGATTTCTCTTCTAGCTTTTCCTGAAAAGAAACAATTGTGCCTCGTAGGGATCCGAAGGGGTACGTGCACCCCGATGTTTATAGCAGCAATGTCCACAATAGCCAAACTGTGGAAAGAGCCAAGATGTCCATCGACAGATGAATGGATAAAGAAGATGTGGTATATATATACAATGGAATATTATGCAGCCATCAAAAGGAATGAGATCTTGCCATTTGCAACGACATGGATGGAACTGGAGGGTATTATGTTGAGTGAAATAAGTCAAACAGAGAAAGACATGTATCATATGATCTCACTGATATGAGGAATTCTTAATTGCAGGAAAAAAACTGAGGGTTGCTGGAGTGGGGGGTGGGGTGGGAGGGATGGGGTGACTGGGTGATAGACACTGGGGAGGGTATGTGCTCTGGTAAGCGCTGTGAATTGTGCAAGACTGTTGAATCTCAGATCTGTACCTCTGAAACAAATAATGCAATATATGTTAAGAAAAAAAAAAGAAGATAGCAGGAGGGGAAGAATGAAGGGGGGGGAAATTGGAGGGGTAGACAAACCATGAGAGACGATGGACTCTGAAAAACAAACTGAGGGTTCTAGAGGGGAGGGGGGTGGGAGGATGGGTTAGCCTGGTGGTGGGTATTGAGGAGGGCACATTCTGCATGGAGCACTGGGTGTTATGCACAAACAATGAATCATGGAACACTTCATCTAAAACTAATGATGTAATGTATGGGGATTAACATAAGAATAAAAAAAAAAAAAAACTGAAAGTACCTAAAAAGTAGAAATGTTCTATACTAATAAAATTTTTAAAAAATTAAAAAAAAAAAAAAAGAAACAATTGTGCCTCAAAGTATTTTGCAAACCAAAGTCATCTCGAACCAGTGTTTGCCCCACATGTATGAAGCAACTTACCCCACGGGAGGGCCACATGGAGGGAGGGAGTGACAAAGTGGTGAGGCTCTAAGCACAGGAGTATGGCCTTCAATGTCAAGTCTCACGGTAAACACTGCTTCCAGGCAGCTGAGAATGCTGGGAACGGTAGGCCAGCAAATCCCGGGAGGTTAAAAATGCGTATTGCACACACAGAAACCAGTGTAATAGTTTTAGTTTTGATGTGGGGGACAACCAAAACGGAAGGATTTTTGTAAAATAAAAATGCGATCTCCCAAAGGGAAATTCTAACTTGAGAGAGACAAAGCTTCAAGAAAGGGGCGAAATAACCTAAAAACAAAGTCTTTTGTAAACAGAAATCGCACCTACTCACACACCCAGGGAAATGGAGGGCATCTCTCGAGCCCCGCGGCCAGGGAGATACATGGAATCAGAGCCACAGTTGGCTCAGGACATCCTACCTGTCTGTCCTCACAAAGGGATCTGCTCTGTGAGGAAGTCTCCAGGGAGAGCTGGAGCTGAGAGCCGTGGGCTCATCCTGACATCTACAAGTACTAAATGACTTTTGAAATACACATTGATGAAGAACCACAACAAACGCATTTCTGAGGAAAGGATTTCTTTTCAAATCGCTGGCCCTGGCCGCTGATGGTTCTTCCTTCCCAGAGCCCACCATCATGCTGGGTTGAGAGCTCTCAAGCAAAGACTTTGAATGCAGGAGAGCACACATTCTGACCCTGCAGGGAGGCACAGTGACAGGGAGAGCCCCCTCCCCCAGGGGGGCAGAGACTGTTCTTTTCACCTGGCCCCGCCTGGCCCCCTGGTGTTGGCTTCCTTATCAGTCCCCTCTTCTTCCCTTCTCTTCCTGCCAACCTTCTCCCGGTTTGTCACTGCTATAGCAGGACTTAAAAATGGTCTCCATTGAAACGCCAGGTCACCGGTGTAGCACCTTATGCTGTTTAAGCGTTAAGCGCTCAGAAATGTGACAATTCAGAAAAAGAAAGGATTACTTTAGATAAGCAAGTAACAGTGGGGCTCTCCTTGGGATGATGAGATCAGAATTTCTAGGCAAGAGGCACTGACAGGTGGCAAAGCTTGCACTGAAGCTTAGAAGCTGGGGGACACTAATAAATTAATTATGCTCAACATTGGGGTGCCTGGGTGGCTCCGTCATTTAAGCATTTGATTCTTGATTTCGGCTCAGGTCATGATCTCAGGGTTGTGGGACTGAGCCCCATATCAGGCTCCACACTCAGCTGAGAGTCTGCTTGAGATTCTCTCCCTCTCCCCATCTCTCCCTCTGTCCCTCCCCCCACTCACAGGCTCTCTCTAAAATAAATACATAAATCTTTAATTATGCTCAACACTGTTACAGCACCTACTAGTTATTGAACCCCTTCTATATGTCAGATGACATCTTAAGCACATTTCATAGGTACTTACGGAGATGAGTATATCTTTGGCTCTAGTTTCATGCTTTCTAGAGATTTTTTTCCTTAAGAAAACACCCTTGTCAAAACTATGGTTTATAAATATTTTCTTATTAAATTTCAAATTCATATGATGCAATTAAATGCTCTTGATTGTAATATCAGAAACGATTTCCAAATGAATAACCCCTACGATCTAAATTTGATACATTATTGAAAATTCTTTCGATGTTAGTGATAAGAAAAAAACTGAAAATGCTTTCACACCATTCAAGGGAAAAGAAGAAACTAGTCAGAGGGTCTGAAGCTATGGGACACATTCTGTTTCCAGTCTTCTACCCTAACTCTATTTTCCCCTCATTCTGCCATGAGAGCTGCAGGAAGTGCCTTCTTGGCAGATGGTGTTATGAGTCTACAAGGAAAACAAGATCAAGGATCTCAGAATTTTCTGGCAATGTTTACCTCTCCTATGGGGGGCGGGGCGCTCTGGAGAATAGTCCTGTCAAAGACAATGTTTTCTCCTTGACAATAACAGCCCTTTGATTCAGTTTCAGAAATCGTCAACTTCACCATACTTGCACTAACAGGTGGAGGTGTCTTGTCAAATCACAGGTTTTGCTAAATTCGGCATTAGTCAGACATGAGAGAGGTGGTGGAGATGAAGTTGATTCCCAAAACAACATTTCTGTCAGCAGCAGCCTCTTGTAAATGTGTTATCTCAAATAAAACCAAGTCGGCTTGCTTTGAGGTGGTCTGAGGTGCTACATCCCATACTAAACTCTTGTTTTTGTCAGCATGTGTGTCTAAACCATAGGGGCATTGGAGTAGAACATACATGCTATGGATAAACTATTTTCAAACAGGGAGAATTTTAGTCTGATAATCATGTCCCCTGCAATCGCTTATGAAATATTGTTATTAAAAAAGACCTTATGCCCCAACATCACACCTATTTTGATGGGAATCAAATACAAAGTATCCTTAGCAATCACAAATAGGTGTCAGTCTTATTTCTTTCCTCCAAACCAGAAGACATTTATTATTTTTATAGGTTTTGTTTAATTTTAATTAAATAATCATGGACACCATGGAAAATCAGCTCACAGTGTGACTTTAATATTCTCGGGCACTTCCAAGCTGGTGATAGAAAAGGGAAGTTGAAGATACACACTTTGCAGTTTAAGTTTTTAAGAATAGTCTGATAATGCACTTCTTCTCGTGAAGGACAGGGGCAAGAAAGAAAGGTGATTTTGGCTTCTGAAAGATGAGTTTGTTGTCATTCTGCCCAGGAACAATAAACTGGTGTAGAGAACTGTCCCTCTCCCACTGCCATCCACTGAGGTCTTGCTACTGTTTTGTCTCCATGATTAGAGTGGCTGTCCTGGAAGTTATTCCTTCCCTCTGGGCCTTTCCTCTTCAAGAACCTGTCTGTTAGCAAAGATACTTTGACCCAAATGCTGCTTTTTGCCTTCATTGAATGCTATGCAGGACTGGTCCTGCCAGCTTCCTGAATGCTCCAAGATGGGGCTGCAGAGGCCAAGTTTAGCACAGAGCAATTACTAGAACCATGGCACTAGCAAGTTCATAGCTGGCGACCAACAGTGAAGGCCCCATGTGCTCCCAGCCAGCAAAGAACGGCATCTTCTAAACCTCAGGGCTGGGCTGCCTGGGTGGCTCATTCCGTGGAGCATCGACTCTTGGTTTTGGCTCAGGTCATGGTCTTGGGTCATAGATTGAGCCCTGCATCAGCTTCCCACTCAGTAGGGAGTCTGCTTGGAATTCTCTCTCCCTCTGTCCCTGCCCCCCGCCATCAAATAAATAAATAATCTTTAAGCCATCAGGGCCAAACTTCCTTTTTTATGAAACCAGATCATTTTATCTGCTTAGGCACCACAGTGTCCAGAATATTAAGCAAATGTTTTTGTAACAATTAATCTAATTAATACACATTTTGGTTTTTTTTTTTTTTTTTCCTGGGCTTGAGACATTGCGGTGTTCTTTTAAAACATGACTTTCTGAGATAATTCTGGATTTAAATCTGGATCCTGTTATTTAGACCTGTGTGACCTTGGACAAGTTATTCAACCTTTCTAAATTTGTTTCCACTTGTGTTAAAATGGGAATAACACCACCTTAAAAGGTACATGTTACCACCAATGATGATTAATTAAGATAAGATCTACAAAAGCACCAACACAGTGCCTGGCATGTGGCAGACATTCAATAATTTTTTGCTGTGTGTGTGGGGGGGTGCTGATTTTGTTTCCTAGTTCTCATGTATTCATTACCAACCTTAGATCCTGGCTCTCCACACTCCCCAAGTCAGCTCAGTTCATATACCGCAGAGATGAAATTATGCAGATTTTCATGAAATTATTTTAAAACATCGTGTATTGGCCATTTAACATGAAACCTACCTGAATTTTTTCATCGGAGATTGTTTTTCTTGAGCAGTGGCCAGATGACCAGAATAATAGACTGGGAAAAACATAATGTTCCAGTTTGTTGAAAACCAAGTCATGAAAAATGGACAGTAGAAGTTCTTGTAAGTAATTTTCACAATCTGTGTGGTTCCAACCCAAGATGATGACACTGACAAGATGATCAAGAGTCCCCAGACGGCCTTCAGGACCATGGACGTGCAGGACCGGCAGCGAGCCTTGCTTCTGTTTTCTTGACTGCTGTTCTCAGGAAGAGTCTGTGTTCCATCCTCCCCTGAAAACAGGAGAGAAACACAAATGTGTGGAATTCAGGTTATAGGACAGCAACCAAAGAGGCAGACAGTAGAATCACCAGTGTTTTGCTTTTTTACCCTCATTTAAAGAGATTCATAACTCTGGCTCACTTTCTCTCCTGAATCTTTGCTCTGTAAGGTACAGTATGGATCTTGACCCCCATCCATTGTCAAGGCCATGACAATGCTCATGAACTTGGTGGATGCTATGCTGTCTTTTCATGTACCCTAACCATTTCCTCGTAAAAGCATTACATATTTCAGCCCCAAAGACTTTGGCCTTGGCCCCATGACCTGCTTGGTCTAATCAAACATGAACAGAGAGATGTGAGGTAGGTCGCCTCCCAGAAGAAGCTTAAAGAGGCATCACAAGGTCCCACTAAACTCTCCTGCTCTTCTTTTCTGTCACTAGAATGGAATATGCCAAATATTTGAACACACAATAAAGGGAGTTAGCTGGCTCACACTTCCAGACTCGTGTCAATGTTACTACATCATGGAAGTTTCTCCTGATGTAGGAGAAACTTCCGTCTCTGTGGGAGAATGAGCAGAGCCCAGCCAAAGCGGCCCTGTATCTGCTGACATGAAAAGTAAGTGAGAAATAAGTATTTGTTGTTCTACTCCACTAAGGTGTTTGTTTTTTTTCCCCCTGAAACTGCAGCAAAGCTGACTATTAAATTGGAAAGCAATGTGTCCCAAGAACAGAGCAAATCCTGACTACATAAAGTCATTTCCCACATCGGAACAAATTGCAATTTAATGTATTTCTGGGAGCACAGTGAGTTCTGCTTTGTGTTTTTACATTTACTAAGAAAATTCAGTAGCATTTTTTTAGATTAAAATAATCAAAACTCTCTGAAAGTGACAATCATAAAGACCTTCTCTCTTGATAGAGAAAACAAGTTCAACACAATAAATTTATGCACCTGTCAGGAGGTTAAAAGAAAGCTGAGGTCACCCTGAGTCCCCACGCTGAGATCCCAGGTGTTAGAATCCTGAGGGAAGGGAGGCAGAGTTGTCTGCAAGTTCTCTCCTGCCTCCAGGCACCTCCTTCAAGCACAGGGTTTATCCTAGGTGCTAAGAGAGTGGTGTAGTCTGCAGATTGTAAGTGGTAGTGGATGGGTTTCTCACTTTATTTCTCCAGAACCTGCTGTCTTTCTCTCGCTGAATGTTGGTCCTATTGCTTAATGAGCCAGGCATGACTGCCCCCCTGGGGTAAAAACTTTCACCCAGCCAAGGCTTTCTGATATAATTATTTGGGGAGGGGGGTAGCAAGACTTGAAGGTGAATTCTGAATTGGGGACTATAAACCAAGTAATGACAAACACAGCAATTACTGTATGACTTCCAAGTCTTCTAAACAGTACTGGATTCTTAGGACCCAGGCCTCTAGAAGATGAAAACTGGTCTTCTTTTTTTCCTGTATTCAACAAAATCTTATAGAGATCACCAGGAGCTAGTTAGCTCTTTGGGTCCTAAGGGTTCAAAGATGAAAGACCTGAGCTCATGGCCCAGTGTTAAGCCAGAAAACATCCAAAATAGTGTGATAGGGCCAACTATGGCAGATACAAGGCCATGTGGAGGCAGAAGAGAAGCACTGGTTAAGGGACAGGGTGGGAAATGATCAGGAGAAACTTCCATGATGTAGTAACATTGACACGAGTCTGGAAGTGTGAGCCAGCTAACTCCCTTTATTGTGTATAGACAATTCCTGCTCTTGATAACAGTTCTGCAAATCCTCTCCGTAACCACGTGGCTTATGCAGAGAGTAGAGGGGAAAAATATAAAATGAGTGAGAGGGTAGATTAAGAGACTCTTGTCTTGGGAGGCTGGGAAGGAAACGGTAACCTACCGGGTGAAGTAGGTATTATCACTCCCATTTTACAGATGAAAAAACTGAGATTTGTGTTAAAAGTTGTCCAAGGTTGAACCGAAGTTGGTATGACTCTAGCGTCCAAATCTTTTATTCTGGATATTCATTCTATCTAGGTTTCAGGCTTGAGCTCTTCATTTAAGCACTGGAAGTTTCAGAAACGGTCTGGAGAAAAATTTCTGTTTCCTGACAGGAATGGTAGTCTGGCATGAGGCTTAAGAGGAGTGATGCCTAAGAGAAAGGTGTACTCTTCAGATTACATTATTCTCAGGGGCCATCCCATAAAGGAGGAATGATTCTATAAAGGTTCTCAGTATCCCATTAAGGTGGGATCTGCCTTCACTGTCACCTTCTTTGAAGACTGCTCGGTGCCACCCTCATACCATGGACAGCACTCTTGATGACACCACTAGTTACCTAGATCCCTCCAGAGCATCGACCCATTCTTCTTCTGCTAGCTAGATTTAATTGCTGCCAATTCTTTACTTTTACCATCTGTCGATACCATAGAAAGACTGGGTCTCCCGAGCTCTTTTATTTTTCTGGCCATTTTAAATTCTCTATAGTCCTGCTTAGATGTATAGTTTTGTATATATCATTACAACTGATATACCAGGAATTCCATCCATTACCATGAAACTTGATTAGATTTATTAATGAGGCCACTGGAATTTGGAAACATGAGTGCAACCTTTGTATGGCCCTGAGCTCATGTTTGGTTCCAGTCTTAGCTTTTTTATCTGTCACACAGTGATAACACTTGTCTCATGGGATTCGTTTTGAAGTTAAGTATATAACATTCATGAAAACATGGTGAGCTGCTCTTCAGATTATTCCCCTTTTCTCTTTTTTCTTTGGTGCCCTGGAATATCCCCCAAGTGCCTTCTGAATCATCACAGAAAGTAAATTATGTCCCATGTGATCTTTAATGGTATAGCCTTTAAAATTTGTAGCCTGCATATGATAGATAGGGCAAGTCTTTATTAATCAGTATATTTAATTAACTGGAACATTCTATTCTGCAGATAACTGGGATAATAGGAATATTACTGCAACTTATTAAAGCCAATTAAAACTTTCTGATGATTTAAGATGTCATTGTCTTCATTTTTAAAAAAGAACCTCAGCCTTGGGGTCAATAGTTGCTGAGATACTATTTTAAAATATTGTCACTTTTTGAAAAATATCTTTTCTTATATTAAAAAAAACCCCTCTTCTCAAATTAGGAGAGCCCTAGAAGAGGCTTTTCTATTTCCTGTATACTTTTGTTACCGCCCCCCATCCATACTAAGTGCCCTGAATTCCATTTTCTTCTGTTTATTTTTTTAAGCCAGTTTTCTCAAAGTTCTGTTTTATTTTCAACTAACCACTTATTTTGGATGGAGTCTTTTGTTGGTTTTGCTGTTTTATTATTGTTTTTAAGGATGCAAGAGATTTAGTATGTTACTGACCAAGCTGAAGGAATGAGTGGAAGGAGAGACTGAAAATGCAGGTGGCAGAAATGGAGAGGAGGTGGTCATGGACATAGCAAAAGGAGTTGACAATGGAAAGGTAGAAACACACACGTTAAAGGCGGCCCCAAAATATGGTAATTGGCAAACAAAAGAACAGAGACATCGCGGCACAGAGGAAAGCGTCTGTTAGCATACGATCGATCGTTGATTGTTTCGCTCTTTTCAGAAATGGAAGTGCAGTCATGTGACAAGAGGAAGTGAGTATGAACTGGGAACTTGAGCACATTCTCTAGGGAAGGCAGTAAGATGTCCACTGCCAAGAAGGCCGGTATGGCCGGCAGCCTAGTGGACTCAGCTGCATCGGAAAATGATTAACTTTGCTGGGAAATCCCTGGATCTAGTTATGAGATTCATCTAGCAATTCCAGTAACCTGAGTAACCCGGCAGTTGGTGAGTGTGGTCAAGCGGATGTGAGGAAAGTCTATAGGTCTTGACTGACCAGTAAATGCTGATCAGGGAGGCAGTGCAGTGTCCTGAAGAAGGTGTAAATCTAGGAAAACTAAGAGGGTTCCAAGGACCGCCAGTCCCGATGGGCACAAAAGCAGAGTCTGTGATTTTACTGCTGTTTTTATTCTCAGAGAGGGAGTGGGCTATTACTATCCCAGGGTTGAGATCAAAGATGCTGGCATTTGACATCTTCAAGATGAGAGAACTAGTTACCTTATAAACTTAATTGGGTGTCACTGTTTAATCCTGTGTTAAGCCCTTCAAGGACCGTCTTTGGTATTTGCTTTCTCTGCTATACTGCACACCACTAACAGATCCTCTTACACATTTCCCTTCTTCCTTCTTCCACTTGACAAACCTTCCCCACTCCCACCCCTGAGAGTCCATGGAACGTCTCTGCATTCTGGGCCAATGGTACCATCTTTCATGGCTGGTTAGAAGGTTACCTAGATGTACTGTTATTTAAGAGGAGGTCCCCAGCGTACCTGATCTGTTCTGCCTTTCGACTCTGTGTCCGCAAACTCCAGAGGATCCTCGGCTCTGAAGTTCAAAAATAGGAGCAGAAGAATCTTCAGTGACAGAAAGAGGGGAGAGTTGTCTACTGATACCACTGTGGGAACTGGGGTAGTTGGCCCCTGGTTTACATCGAGTAACTGATGATCTGGAGGTACCTGGGAAAAAAGAGTTCAAAGCAGTTTGAGAACTTCCCAGAGGAAAAACTGGAAACAGATTAAAAAAAAAGATTTTTAAAAATTTATTTATTTAAGCGAGAGACAGAGAGAGAACGAGCAGGGGCGAGGGGTGGGGAGAGGGATAAGCAGACTTCCCGCTGAGCAGGGAGCCCGACCTCAGGACCCCGGGGTCATGACCCGAGCTAAAGGCAGATGCTTAACAGACTGAGCCACCCAGGCGCCCCCAAACTGGAAACAGATTTTAAATGCCTTGGCAGTAAAATACATGGTGGCAGCAATCACAGTCCTGATATCAGGGACATTCATTGAGCTCAATTCTGATTTTACAAGAGAGGCTCCTAAAAAGAAAATTCTAAATTGGCAAGGTCTGTGTCCCTAAGATAAAGGGTCTTTTTAGATAAATCTGTCAACCAAAAGTGAACTTCAGAAAACGGTGTTTGGGTTGATACATCTGTTCTGAATTAGAACTGTTAACACAGTCAAATAGTTTACCTCAAGGGAAGGAAACTGTCCTGTCACGCTTGCTTCTTCCCTTTTCCTCCTAAGATTGACTGTTGAATTCTTGACTGGTGAAAACTGCCAGAGGTGTCTCCTATGAAGCCCACTCTCCACTTTTCCACTGGATCGGTCACAAAAATCCGATTTGGTTGTGTCTCCTCAATCACGTCTGGCCTCTCTCCACTCTTACAGAGGAAAACCCAGCCTTCAGAATCCTCCGCAGCCTAAGCCCCTCCTGATCCTGATTAGTCTTCTAAGCACCCCTGCCCAGGGTGGGCCGGCTTTACGGGCCTGCAAGCAGTGCAGCCGCATGGGGCTCAGAAGGACCTCACACGCCTCCCCCACAACAGTGCATAGTTGCCATGTGGAAGTGCTTTTATCTTTCTTTTTTTAATTTAAATTCAATTAGCCAACCTATATATAGTACATCCATCAGTTTTTGATGTAGTGTTCAATGATTCATTAGTTGCGTGTAACACCCAGTGCTCATCACATCCCGTGCCCTCCTTAATGTCCATCACCCAGTTACCCCCTCCCCCCAGCCCCCTCCCTTCTGTAACCCTCAGTTTGTTTCCCAGAGTCCAGAGTCTCTCATGGTTTGTCTCCCTCTCTGATTTCTTCCCATTCAGTTTTCTCTCCCTTCCCCTATGATCATCTGTGCTATTTCTTATATTCCACATATGAGTGAAACCATATGATAATTGTCTTTCTCTGCTTGACTTATTTCACTTAGCATAATACCCTCCAATTCCATCCATGTAAATGGTAGGTATTCATCCTTTCTGATGGCTGAGTAAAATTCCATTGTATATATAAACCACATCTTCTTTATCCATTCATCTGCTGAAGGGCATCTCGGCTCCTTCCACAGTTTGGCTATTGTGGACCTTGCTGCTATGAACATTGGGGTGCAAGTGCCCCTTCTTTTCACTACATCTGTATCTTTGGGGTAAATACTCCGTAGTGCAATTGCTGGGCTGTAGGGTAGCTCTATTTTTAACTTCTTGAGGAACCTCCATACTGTTTTCCAGAGTGGCTGCACCAGCTTGCATTCCCACCAACAGTGTAAGAGGGTTCCCCCTTTTTCCACAGCCTCGCCAACATTTGTTGTTTCCTGTCGTATTAATTTTAGCCATTCTAACTGGTGGTATCTCATTGTGGTTTTGATTTGGATTTCCCTGATGACAAGTGATGTAGAGCATTTTTTCATGTGTCTGTTGGCCCATTTGTATGTCTTCTTTGGAGAAGTGTCTGTTCATGTCCTCTGCCCATTTCTTGACCAGATTATTTGCTTTTGGGTGTTGAGTTTGATAAGTTATTTATAGATCTTGGATACCAGCCCTTTATCTGATATGTCATTTGCAAATATCTTCTCCCATTTCATAGGTTGCCTTTGAGTTTTGTTGACTGTTTCCTTTGCCATGCAGAAGCTTTTTATCTTGATGAAGTCCCAATAGTTCATTTTTGCTTTTGTTTCCCTTGCCTTTAGAGACGTGTCTTGCAAGACGTTGCTGCGTTCGAAGAGGTTGCTGCCTGTGTACTCCTTTAGGATTTTGATGGATTCCCATCTCACATTGAGGTCTTTCATCCATTTTGAGTTTATCTTTGTGTATGGTGTAAGTTTGGTCCAGTTTCATTCTTCTGCATGTGGCTGTCCAATTTTCCTAGCACCGTTTATTGAAGAGACTGTCTTTTTTCCACTGGATATTCTTTCCTGCTTTGTCGAAGATTAGTTGACCATAATGTTGAAGGTCCATTTCTGGGGTCTCTATTCTGTTCCATTGATCTCTGTATCTGTTTTTGTGCCAATACCATGCTGTCTTGATGATTATAGCTTTGTAATACAGCTTGAAGTGAGGCACTGTGATGCCCCCAGCTTTGGTTTTCTTTTTCAACATTCCCCTGGCTATTTGGGGTCTTTTCTGGTTCCGTACAAATTTTAGGATTGCTTGTTCCAGCTCTGTAAAAAATGTTGATGGTATTTTGATAGGGATTCCTTTGAATGTGTACATTTCTTTTATCTTTCAACTTATTTTCTGTAAGTGATTTCCCATGGGAGAATGGAGCACACGCAGGGGGCTTGGGCTCAGAGCCTCAGCTCAGGCATGGTCTTGCCTCCTGTTGCCTCCCCACCTCTTGGGGTGGGTTTTCAGCCACCACTCCCATGTCTTTGCTTAGCAATCCTACAGGGACCTGAGTACTGGTGTGGGGAGTGTTGGGATCTCAGGGTGAGACCACCAGTGTGGGGGGGGCCTGCACTCACCCAACAAGTATCCCTGTGTCCAAGGGAACAGATGTTAAGTAGCAAATAAAAAATGGAGAAAGAGAAAGAGAGAGAACATAAGAAAGGAAAAAGCCATTTTCAGCTTTTTGGAAAAGGGGCTCTACATTTTCACTTTGCCCTGGGACCTCTAATTAAACAGCTAGCCTTGCTCCAAGCTGAACAGTCCATTCCAACTAGGCTGGTTCTGGCTGTGTTCTGACACCTTCCTCTCACTACTGACAAGCTTTAAGCCTTTAACTGGGTTGTTCCTCTACCTGGAACACTCTGAATCTACCCAAATCTTTACATACTACCATCAAATCCTGATTGGTTCATGCAGTCTTTGCTGTTAAATCACATGCATCTATACTTTCTTTGAACTTTTACTGTCTGAGCTCATTTGACAGTAGTCTTTTTTTTTTTTTAAGATTTTATTTATTTATTTGAGAGAGAGAATGAGATAGAGAGAGCATGAGAGGGGGGAGGGTCAGAGGGCGAAGCAGGCTCCCCGCTGAGCAGGGAGCCCGATGCGGGACTCGATCCCGGGACTCCAGGATCATGACCTGAGCCGAAGGCAGTGGCTTAACCAACTGAGCCACCCAGGCGCCCCCATTTGACAGTAGTCTTGCACTAGCTGCCCCAATGCTTAACTTTCTCCCGTGTGAATGTTTTCACCCTCTCCATCTGCAGATGCTGCCTGATGCTGGAGACTGCATTCTCTCTCTCTTTCTCTCAGTAAACTTTTAATTTTGAAATAATTTTACATTTACAGAAAAATTGAAAAGACAGTTCAGAAAGTTCCCATATGCTCTTTACCCAGTTTCCTTTAATGGTAACATCTTGCATCACCCTCCCCGATATGCATTTGTCAAAATTAAGAGATTAACATTGGCGATTACTATTAACCACGCTCCAAACCTCGTTTGGATTTCCCTAGCTTTGTTACTAATGGCCTTTTCCTGTTCCAGGACCTCACCCAGGACACCACATAGTATTCAGTCATTGTGTCTCCTTGGCTGCCTATGTTTGTTCACAGGGTACATTTATTTTTCCTCGAAAGTTATGAGTTTCTCTATTTCCATGGCTCCAAGGGGAAGAACAGAGGCTATCATCCTCTCTGGTCATAGAGGCTATGTCTTGGTGTGATGCTTCTGAGATGGTAGAAACCATCAAATGAAGAGCAAAATCTTGAAACAGCAATGGCATCTTGGCTTTAGTTTGGCTTTGAATAATCATGTCACATACTGTGTGAGTCATCACTTGAAGCAATCAAATCAGAACCTTGAGAAGCAGGGCTATCCAGAAAAAGAAAGCTTGAGTTCCTGGACCATGGTCTCCAACAAGAACCTAGCAGAACAGCAGAGTAACTTGGCTGTGAGTGTTAGTTCTGCAGTCCGGGCCTCCTCATCTATGACAAAGTATATCTTGTTTTCTGTTCTTCCCTTTTCTTTTTTTCTCAGTATTGGGAAAAACAAGTAGAGATATATAAAAATGGAGTTAGCTGTACCATCTATTATTAAGTGTCTTAAGTTGGTCTAATTAAGATGTATTATTTAATCTTGGATTCAAAAGAATAAAAAATGTACAGCTACTCAAATAAGCAACAGAAGAATTACACACTGATTATTATGCTTAAATTAATGCTATGTTAATACTGTTATTATAAAAGTGTCAAAAATACATAAGGTTCTTATTTTACATATCCAAGATATTTCCTATGCCTTTCACAACTATGGTTCTAATGGAATATTTCGAATTCAATGAGAAAAGTCTGTCTAAAATTCAGTGAACTCTCATTTATTTATGCTCTTCAAGAGGGGCTGATGTTCAGATACTCCACGAGTCATTTTTAATTTATCTTTCAAGTATTTTTCATAATTTATTTTACATGAATTGTGCCTTCTCGTGTTTTCTTATGTGAATATCATGTTTCATTTTGTGATCATTCAGCAATGATCATTATAGGTGGATAAGAGGTGGAATTATAGGTGGAAAGGAGGAAATTCCAAAATAGGTTGGGAAGTTAGTTGAGCAAGGATTGAGATAAAACATCGGCCATAGTTAAAAAGCTGGTAAATCATGTGCAGCTGGCAGTGTTGGATTTGTAAGCCAAACTAGTGATTTCTCTTGCTTCCTCATTTTCACTGAAGTGTTGTTACATTCTGGCTTCTGTACCTCCTGGTCTGTATGCAATAAGGCTCAACACCCTTTCCTGCTGCCAGTTGCCTCACACCGGTTGATTTATGGAAGAGATCCGAGGGCAGCTGAGCCACTGGAGACACTGGAGACACTGGAGACATTGAAATCATTGTCCTAAAAAGGCAAACTTTAAACTTCAGAGCCAAGCCCAGAGGCAATGTTCAGGGCTTGGGCCATGAAACAGTCATCTCCAATCCTGGAAAACAAAAACACTGCCCCATGCTACATGGTCGTGTACCCTTCAATTACTATAAAGCCACCTCTGACAAAAATAATATTCAGAACGTCACCTGGGATGCAGTCAAGGATCATAAATAAATGCCTATTTTCAATTTTCTATGCCACAGTGAGTGCCTGGGCATTGCAAATTCAGTTAGTGAACAGTGTTCAGACTTTAATAGGTATTGAGAGTAAAGTGTATTATAAGTGATAGGTGGGAAGTCTCTCATTAGTCACACCAGACGGTCCCCCCACACCCCCCGTAGAGACACCTGCTCACCTGAGCCATAGCAGCAGGGCCACCTTGCGCCATTTTTCATATTTGTCCAGGCACAAGAATATAATTTCTTCATTTGCACTGGTTAGGCTCTGCAGTTCCCCAAATTGATGTAACTCAACAAGTAGTTATCAAACACCTATTCTAGGGCAGGTATTGTGTCCGGAACAGGAGTTAGACAAATAAAGAATACACGGTCCGTGCCTGCACGGAGCTCTCAACATAGTATTGGGGTCAGACTTGTAACCAATTAAGCATAACTTAATGAGAATTGGAGGGCAAGAAGAAAGGGAGTGATTCATTCTGCCAGGAGCAGGGAAGTCTCTATGAGTGGCTACATCAAAGTTGGCTTTGGAGGATGAGCAGGACTTTGCCAGGCAGAGTTCTACACTGAGGAATAAGCAATAGAGTCTGAGGCAACCATAGAAGCAAATACTCAGAGGGGTAAAGAGTGTGCTATGAGACAATGATAAGATGAGCAACTCTAAGATGCTGAATTCTGAGTACAAACAAGCCTTGAAAATCCTTTGAGGAGTGTTGCTCAGATTAAATGGTCCACGGAACATGCTCAATACATGCAGACTATTATAACAAAAAATAAACAGGTAAACAAAAATGACTATTAGCAGTACTTTATCAGTTAGAATATCTGACTTCATATAATAGAAATCCAAACTTGACCTGGTTTAAGCAAAAATGTAGAGTTTTTAGGAGCTTAGCAACCAAGGGACAGGACAGCCAAGAATGTCCCTAAACCTCGGGAACACCAGGGCCTGGGGCTTGGTGTAGGCGAACAGTCCCCCATCTCTCACTGCAGGTACTGGCGCGTGTCTTCTCACTTGGCTGCCATCTGCTTTTCTCTGCAGAACACTGGGTTGTTTGAAGCTCCCAGGTTTCCAGTCTTACAGCTAGAAATCCAGTTTCCCAGAGTCAAAAATCTTGAGGAAGGATCTTGTTGTGTCTTATACTGACACCTGGTCCAACTTCTGTGGCCAGAGAACACTGTGACAAAACCGGGAAAGGGCGGGTGGGGGTGGGCAGACAGGGCCTTGGGCATCCCCTTAGCAACGTCAAAGCAAAAAGTAAAAAAGTAAAGCAACTGCCTACCCAGAGTGTAAGGTGTAGGGTTCTCAGAAAACAACCTGAAAAGCCAAGCAATAAAGAGTAACTAGGAAAAGCTCTTTGGAAAGTAGGTGAGAAGCAAAGTGTCAGGTAAGGCTCTGTGTGAGCAAGTGCAAGATGACTTGGAAGATAATAGACCAGACTCTAAGATATCATTCTAAGAAGAGCCCTGCCATTGACACTTCTCTCTCATGAACACAAAAGGTCAATGACACATTC